>NC_137013.1:36781109-36926109 GCF_032717465.1 Coenobita brevimanus
GTTTTTTTATTATTATTTTTTATTTCAATCAAGCCACAACCCAGACGATGTCATTCAAATTAAGGAGGAATTTCTGGTAGTGACGTGGTTATGAATGGCTGTTATCTATCCCCATTAGCTCGGAAAAATATCCCTGCACTAAATTAAAAAGTCTCGAGGTACGAAGAGTATAAATAATAATAATAATAATAATAATAATAATAATGATAAAAGTATTGCAGGGTTTAACTGTATTGGCTGAAGAAGGTGTGTGGCAAGGCCCACCACCTTCTTTTGTTGTATTAGCACTCAGTACCTTTTACAACAATAAATATTTCAATTAATAGACATTATACATTCTCCATCTAAACGTGTGACTGGGAAATGAGTCATAGGGAATCGTTCTGATAGGGAGGAAGCAATCCTGACGCTGCCAAGCCAGCCAAGACCGGAAAAAAAAATATATATCACCTATCATTTTGAAACATGGACGAAGCAGTGGATACATGAGCCACCGTGTAATTATGAGCGCATGTAATTATTATCCTTGGTATTTACAAGTAGTCGTAATTACTTTAAACGTGATATATAGTGTGCTGGATTTTTTTTTTTTTTTTTTTTTACGAACCAGATTAATAAAAGTGTCCGAAGAATTTGCTCTTTGTCATGTTCATCGTCTCCTGGAAATACGATATATATATATATATATATATATATATTTATATACTGTATATGTATGTATGTATTTTTGACGCTGCTGACCATGTTGTATCCAAAAGCAAATAATTATCTCTGAATGGATAGTGTAAATTTTCTTCTCGTGTATAGTTCCATCGTGGTGTATCGGTAAAAATAGTAGGAACACACATGCAGGAAAAGGTACCAGAGAGTGGCCTTTTCCACACGCTGCGTCCAGTGTTGCAAAATTTAAAGACGAAAATTTTTCACATACTTTGATCGACTGTATAACCTTGAAGATATCCGTATTCTTGTACGTTGAGGAAGTTCGCTACCGCCACTTCCTAAGCGGTATATTTTGCTTACTATTTCTTATTTTCCTCATCTGTGTCATTTAAATCATTCAGATACCACCATACCCAGCATAACTAACAAAAAACTGATACTAACCACACGTATCCAAAAATAAACCGCTAGGGATGAAATGTTAGGGAGCTTTCGTAACCAGCGAGAATACGGCCCATAATTTTCTGAGGGTAAACAACATCACACAGTTATACGTAGCACCAGTTTTCCTTGTACAAAAGTTCACCTTATATAATTTTTATCTCGTCTGTTTGTCGCTTTCCGCTGGTAGCTAATATTCGTAAGCTGAGAGGCTTAGTACTCGTATGTTTCTCTGCCCATAGTTGATTCTCGTTGATATGCTGCGTCAGGGAGGAAAGTGAGGAACATATACTGAGTGTGAAGGAGTGGAATAGTAGGTAGACTTTTTCCCCTGACTAGAAGAATCGCCTGCGTATTTTCGTCAGTCACGCCATCCGCTCACATGGCAAGGTCCTTTTTTTTTTTCTTTTCTTTTTTTCTGGAAGACGTTAGAGCAGGAGCGATTCTTGTAAGCATGTCGAGAAGAAACTGGTAGAGATTTTATGCTCGGTGAGCCTTGCTTGGCGAATTTTGCTTTAAAATATCGTCATGTGATGTGGCTTTATACTCCCCATTCTCTCTCCCTCCATTCCTATCCCCTCCCCTTCTCTTCCCCTTCATTTTCCTCCTCTTCCTTCCCCTCCCCTCCCTTCCACTACCCTCTCCTCCCCTCCTATCCTCGTCCTTCTCCTCCCCTGTTTCCTCTTTCCTCCCCTACCACCTTTTCTTTGTAGCCTATAAGTATTTCTGCTCTTCCTCTCTGGTTCTCTTTCCTTGCCCTCTTTCCCCCCCCCCTTCCCTCTCCATCCCTCCCCTTCCTTCCTTTCGTCACTTCCCCTCTTGTTTCTCTTCTCTCCTCCTCCCTCCTCTCACCCTTCTCTTCATTTTCCTTATTTCCCTTCCATTCCCCAGTTTATCCCTCCTCTCCCGGCTCTTCTCCCTTCCTCTCAGCCTTTACTTTCTCTTCCTGTGGCATCAGAGTTAAATCCTTACTACCCTCTCGTTGACCAGGCTCTCTCTCTCTCTCTCTCTCTCTCTCTCTCTCTCTCTCTCTCTCTCTTGTATCCATATATCTACGAGTATCTATCTATCTATCTATCTATTTATCTATCTATGTATATATAATCGTTTGGAGATAGCAAGAACAGCCCTCAAAATGACTATCGTAGTGAGTTGATTAACCCTTCCCCCAAGCCTGAATAAAGCCGTCTGTCGGTAGTAACAACAGAACAAGATGGCTGTGGTAGTGAAGGGATAAATCAAGACGATTATTAACTCATTTACTACTAATGCTCTGGTCATAACCCAAACACAATCGTCTGGCTGTGGTAAGAACAGAATAAGAGACGACCGGATAAGCAAGGCAGTATTTTTTAAACGACACAACTTTCTCCTGCTTTCTTTTTGGCGGAAGGGAAACTGGTGGTGCAGTGGGTAGCACATCTAATCGTGGCTTACATCTGAAGGAGCCTACGTTTAATTTTCGGGCCGGTCAGACGGGTGGACACTTTATTCAACCCTAGTCAGTGTTCGGCCAGGTGCTGGAGATGAATGCCTTCTCGCGATAACACCGATATGGCTGGGCAGCATCCTTCAGCTCCCTGACCATCATCTAAATTCTAAAATGAGGATGGTGCACCGCAAGAGAAAAACAGCTACAGTTGCTGTTCACCTGGTTTACGTTCAGATGTGCCGGGGGTCACAACAGCATCAACGTCAATAATAACCTTGTTCACCCAGCAGGTGGCCATGACCATCATCCACTCACTTATGCGGTGCTGCCTACTTCTTCCTGAGGTGACTTAACACTGAGCGACAAGTTTGATGGTTTCCTGTAATCCAGGAAACCATGTAGAACGCTAGTTGGTAACCATATATCCAATAACGGGATGACGTGGAGTATACTATGGTGCCTTTTTAACTTGGATGGAGAGGCGCAAATGCGGCGTTCATCCATGAACCAAACCTCCACAGTCTTCAGCGTGACTTGCTTTAACGAGGTGTCTACCGCAAGGGAGCATTTGTTCACTGCATGGGATGCTCTGCATGGATGATTTTTGCCTGTAGTTGATGTGTCTGCTCGGCCAGACAGACCAGGGTTACTTTACTATGGTACAAGCTAGCAGTATGTTTGGTAACTGAATTCCAGACTACGGTGGGTGAAAGTGTAGAAGATGAGAACTAACAATTATTGATTGTCTGCGTTAATAATGTTATTGCAGTTGGTATGCATCACATCTTTAATGGCTTATTTGCCTTGTTGACCCTCATGCAGTCGACACTCGTACATCTAAACCTTCAGCTGCTACCGTAGTTGTAGTGACTGCCAGTGACGCTTGTGTGTGTAGCTGATTTTTTTTTTTTTTTTGTAATTTTTCATATTTTCTACAGTAGAGCAAGGAATCAAACGGTAGTGTAGAGGTAATTATAAATTTTTAGCGATATTCGCGCAGTAGCGATAATTAAAAAAAAAAAAAAAAAAAAAAGGAAGGGGGAGGAAAAATCCAAAGCGGTCACCTACAATTAAGTTGTCAATAGCCTCATTGTTGGGACAACTATCTGTTCCGGTTGTCGCCAGACGATTACACGATATTTACCTGAGAGTGAGTCACTGGCTGCCGAGTCTCCGTATGTATATACTGTATATATTAGGGTTATAACTTTTTTTTTTTTTTCAAATAAGAGGTAGCCTGTATCATAAATTGGTAAACTTTTGTTTAAAAACAAAGAAAAAAGCCCTTATTCCTCTCATTTAAAAAAAAAAAAAAAAAAAGGTCACCCCAAATAAAAAAAAATGGATTACCAAATATTTAACGTTACCACACGCAAGTTTTATCACTTTCTTAATCTTTATATAGATTTTTTTTATGACTTTATAGACTTGCGCAGAAGATTTTAGAACTTTAGAACTTTCTAGAAGTTTGAAACCTTCTAGTATGGATTAACGTTGTTTAGAACATTCTAGAATAATCTATATATTATAAAACGGGACGCAGTTTTCAGCATCTAACAGTTACCTTTGCAGTTTGCAGGTGAACTGTCGGCAAAATAATTGCTTAGTGTGTTACTGTTATATATTTAATATTTTTGTTTTTCAGATAAGCATGATGCCGCACAAAAGAAGTGACACTATCGTACAGAAGAACAAGGATGTCTGGACCTATAATTTGGTGCGGTTCCAGCAGTCACATAGAGGAGGAGGGATTGTGCCTTTAGAAGAACCTTCATTAGAAGAAAAATGCAGAATGCCAAACCAGATGCAAGTTGTTGGACGTTACCAGTTTCTTGGAGCAAAAATCAAATTAAGAAAAGAATAGTCGAAATTTCCAAAGAAGTTACAAAATTATAGGAGAATAAATTGAACTTTCCAAATGTGTAAGATCAAGCAATACAAGCAAAGCCTGACAAGGTGCTAAAATCTTACGATGAATGTGTCAAGAGGGGAAAATATGATGCCCTAAATAAAATTTTTGATATCACAGAAGTAAATGGTCAGTGGTTATCCACTGAAGATAAACAACTCTACCACCTACAAGTGCAAAGCAAAGGAGAAGTGGGGTACTCAACAGGTCAAGTTGCAAGTAAGGAAACCATTCACCCTTCAAAAAGACAAGAACTGCCTAAGGAACCTATATTACCATCAACATCTTACGATCTTTCATCTAGTGGTAGTTGCACTGAATCTGATGACAGTGAATATAAGGATGAAGATGAGACTAATCATCCACCAACCAGAAAACACAACATAAGTAAAGTTGCAACTAACTTGGTGACATACGCTGGAGTATCGACAAATAAAGCTGCTAAAATGTGTAAACAATTGTCACATAATTGTATTGACCTTCCAGCTCCAAGTCAAGCAGCAATTTGCAAGTCAATATACAAAAAGGCTGCTACACTGAAGGAGGAAATGGTTGAAAAGTTACAGTTGGAAACATGGTCTTTACATTTCGATGGAAAGCGGATTGATGAAAATGAGTACCAGGTAGTACTACTTAAAAATGAAAGAACCGAAATAAAATTGGATGCATTGCATTTGGAAAATGGCAAGGCTGAAACTGTTGCTGAAGGAATTGCAAAAGTTATTGATGAATACAACTTATGGCATGCAACAAAAATGATCATTGCTGAACAACTAGCGTTAAACCTGGGAAAAAGAGTGAAGTTGTCAGATTACAACAAATGTTCTTGGATAAGAGTTTCAGCAAACGACAATTTATCGGTTGTCAGCGTCACATTCTGGACAGGATTCTCTGTTTGGGGATGGACGAAGAATTGGCACTAACACCAATTCCCCAAACATCGAATATCCATTTGTGTCCTGAATTATGAAAAACTAAAATCACAGTTTGTTAATGGAACAGAAGAGATCCTCGTTAAGTCAGGATGGAGAGATGACATGAATTTTTTGTACCATTTAACACGAGTGTTTAGATTCTTTGACGAAAAAGGGAATTTCCTTTGATTAACAAAATTCCAAATATCAGTAATTCGAGGTGGAATTGAAGAGTAATTCTCGCCATCCTTGCATTCATTCTTATACCTATAACAAGCAAGACTTTGGAGAAGATATGCAGATTCACTGGAGAAGACATGCAGATTCATTTCGCACGAATGGGTAGAATACCGGTTTACTAATCAGATATACAATGAAAATGACTTCAAGAACTTGTCAGAAATATTGAAACCTTACAAAAAAAGCACTAAACTCATTGCAGAATCACTGGAAGCAGGAGCCATCCTTATTCAAGATACCAAGACGTAATCAGTGTGCAAACGTGCAATCAGCGTGATGCAGGAACTTTATGCTGCCTGCAGAAACAAAGCCAAACTGCAACTTAGATTTATTCTAGATAATAAACAGTGATTTTAAGTATTAATGCATTTGTATAAGCTTTTTTCTTATTATTATTATTATTATTATTATTATTATTATTATACATGTAAATATACACTTACAAAAATCGGATTTTTTTACTTTGGGGGTGACCATTTTTTTTTTTTTTTAACTGAGAGGAATGAAGCCTTTTTTTCCTTTGTTTTTAAGCAAAAGTTTATCAGCTTGAGGCACAGGAACATAAGGTTGTAAAAAAGTTATAACCCTAAATTATATATATGTTTGTAGAGAGACAGTATTCTCTCTCAGTGGACTCAGACAATCCGGGAAGTGTGGTCGGCCTATGAGCCCTGTTCTTGGTGCAGTGAAAGCTTCGTAGCAGCATTTCTTTGGCGATATAGTAAACATATTATTCCTTGATGTTATTTGTTATTTTACTATGGACACAGTTTGCCTCCGTAACGCACAAAACTAAAAAGATGTAAAAGGAAAATATATCGCGGATGAAGAGTTGTCACAAAGGTTCCTGTGTCACCTATGACTGAGTGGAACAGGAAGTACGAGTTTTCATATTTCAGTTTGTTATTCAAATCTCGCCATTATCAAATAACTACCATTTTGCACAATACCAAAGTAACCGAAGTAGAAAGTGACACCGACGGACTTTGCTGTGTGTATGTTTACAGACCAACGACCCACCTTGAGTTAAAGCAGTTCTTTTTTTTTTCCCTTCATTCACACAGCTAGCCCACTAAACACAGCGACAACCAAACTAGATTTAATATTAAAGTGAAAATGCATGAAAGTCGATACTCTTTTCGATAATACAGTAGTATGTTGCGATGGATAGTCGTTGAATCTGCATTTTGGGTATGTTGCGATGGATAGTCGTTTAATCTGCATTTTGGGTAAGATTCTGACAAAATACAATCATCCTATGCACCCAAAAAGTAGCCTAATGATTTCTTTCGCAACCAAAATAGAATGAATATTAAAAAGAATTTACACAAAAAGCACAACTATTTCTGATACCAGTAGGCTGCTATGGACGCTTTTTTTTTTTTTTTCTTTCTTTCTTTTTTGAGGTGTTTGAGAAATACAATCGATGCACTGGGAAACACCACACGTTCGTACCAAACAGGATACGAACGGTGCAGTCCGTTCTCTCTCTCTCTCTCTCTCTCTCTCTCTCTCTCTCAACTCTTCAGTACGATGACGTCATTTTCCTTTTCTTTTTGTTGACTCCCTTCAGGCTAATAAATTTTGTCCCAAGTTAGCAAGAAGATAAATAATGCGTTATACTAGTGAAGAGGTCAACGGGAATTTAAAAAAATATCCGAGACCAAATCTAGCAGCATTTGTGAATTCAGCTTGGTTAATATTTAAACCATGTTAAACAATATCTTCATACATGAGTTCGTAGTGGCAGCAATAATTTTGTTTTCTGGTTTTGTTGAATTTTCCTTGTTATTCGTTTTTTTTCTTTTATGTTTTTATTCATTTGTGTTGTATTTTCCATATTATTATTCGTTTTTGTTTTATTTTCCTTATTATTCGTTTTTGTTTTATTTTCCATATTATTATTCGTTTTTGCTGTATTTTCCTTATTATTCGTTTTTGTTTAATTTCCTTATTATTATTCGTTTTTGTTGTATTTTCCTTATTATTTGTTTTTGTTGGATTTTCCATGTTATTCGTTTTTGTATTGTTTATGTTATTATTCGTTTTTGTTGTATTTTCCTTATTATTCGTTTTTGTTTTCTTTTCCATGTTATTAATCGTTTTTGTTGCATTTTCCTTGTTATTATTCGTTTTTGTATGTTCCTTATTTTTCGTTTTTGTTGTATTTTCTTGTTATTATTCGTTTTTGTTGTATTTTATTATTCGTTTTTGTTGTACTTGTTGTTATTCGTTTTTGTTGTATTTTCCTTGTTATTATTCGTATCTGTTGTATTTTCCTTGTTATTATTCGTGTCTTGTATTTTCCATGTTATTATTCGTTTTTGTTGTATTTTTTCATAGTATTATTCGTGTCTGTTGTATTTTCTTATTATTCGTTTTTGTTGTATTTTCTTTGTTATTAGTTATTTTTTTGTATTTTCCTTATTATTCGTTTTTGTTTTACCGCCGCCAACGAAGTTAGAGGCTATGTATTCATTCACCTATGTTTGTCCACACGGTATCTCCAACAGTTCTCAATGACTTTCAATTAAAGTTTGTGGATGAGTGGACCATGGGCCAAGAAATAATTTATTAAATCTGGGGGCGGATCCGGATCCGGATCCGGATCCTATGTATTCAGCAATATATACATTCTCAATGAGTTCCAGTGAATTTTGTGGAAGGGTGGACCATGGGCCAAGAAAGAATTTATTAAATTTATTGGCGGAGGTATGTGCTGTCTGAGTGTTTTCTAGTATTTTCATGTGTTTAGTTGCTTTATTGAGACGGAAACATAAACGAACTATTCTACATTCAACCGTTTTAGGAATATAACACGTCTTTCTTGTGATATCCTTAGCATATTATATCTCGGCTACCTCTTGTATGGTATTAATGGAAACTGTATCCATGTTAAAAAGATATAATAGCATCCAAAACAATGTTATCGTGTAGTATAAAAAAAAATCGCTAAGGAAGGGTCGCTACGAGGCCTCCTGTGCCACCCTGAATACCCTAAAGAAAATATATGAATGTATCAGTGTGGTGGAAGGCGGTGGGAGCAGGGGGACTGCGGAACTGTTGTGGAGGGGGAGGGGAGAGGAGAGGGTGATGGGGGAGGGATAGGAGAGGGGAGGGAGAGGGTATGTCCAGGAGTGTAGGAGAGGAGGAGGAGGTTCATTAGATAACGTACATCCGTGACCCACACTGTTTTGAGAGAGAAGGAGAGAGGGAGGGATCTGTTGCTGTCTGCTTTCTCTTGTGATTCTTCGTAATACTTTCCACTTTTACCGTCCCCTTCGCCTCTGTGTCTCTCCTCCTCCACCTCCTCCTCCTCCTCCTCCCCCCCTCTTTCCTCTTCCTTTCTTCTTCTTCTTCTTCTTCTTCTTCTTCTCTCTCTCTCTCTCTCTCTCTCTCTCTCTGACCCATCGTTTTTTCTCCCCCCCTCTCACTTCCGCCTTTCATCGGTTGTATAAGTGACCCCAACACTCCCCTCCCCTCTGTTGCCCCCTACTGAACCCGTCCCTCCATTAACTTGTGTAAGACTCCCCTCCCCACCCCCCCTTCCTCTTCCCTATTTTCTCCCTCTTTTTTCCTCTCCTCCTCTCCCTCATTCTCATTCCTTGTATAATGAACCTAGATGCTTCTCCCCACCCTTCCCCATCCTTCCTCTCTCCTCCCCTCCCTCTTTCTCACTCCTTGTGCAATAAATTCTCCCTTCCCTCTCCTTGCTTACTCTCGCCCCTCCCTCTTTACTCTCCTCCCCTCCTCTCTCTCCTCCCTTCCCCTTCCTTCCCTGGAAAAGTTACACGCGGGGTGCCACAGACTTAAGTACTGGTTTTTTCTCTGTTTCTTCGTAATTAAACAGAATTGATGTTAATGAAGATTCGCTTATAAACTACCCAACTTTGCTAATGATACAAAACCGTGGCAAAGCGGATAGTGGTACAGTTGCGGACAAAAATACTGCTGCACGTTTTTAGTCCATGATTATGAAACTCGTAAGTAATATTCTGAAAAGTTTGTCACGCTTGAAGATGGCCTCACAGGACATTATAATACGACCGTTGAAAAAATAATTAACAGTAGGCAGTTGATATTTATGGAAACTTTAGAGGGCGTTTCCAGTCACAACAGAGGTCGAATAATATGGAACAAATTGCCTTCCTGCGTGGTACTGTACTAACATTTAAAAGTCCCTTGGGTAAGTATTCAGCCTCTAATCTCTAGCCAAACACCGCAGTTGAACATCTGTCTATCTGTATCGCCAGACGCCTTCATCCCGTATCACCCATCTCTCCATCTCAGTCTCCCCCTTCCCCTTCACCTCACTCACGTACATTCACATTCTCCTCGTGTTTTCACTCCTAAACAATACATTTCTGACTCATATTGTTATCCCACAACACAAAGACTTTAAATAAAAACCTCAGTCAATATCGTTTTTCATATCTTGCCTCAGAATAATGATCTTACCTTGTTGTAAGGGAGTCAGGCACGTTTAGACTGAGGCATGAAAAATAAAGGTCGGTCCTGAAGTATATATGAGTGAGGTTAAAGAGCACTACCACAGCGCATAGACATAGCACAGCAGCCTTTCAACGTATAAATTTATCACCATCACAACACGCGTCACATACAACACATAAACATATCGCATCACCACAGCACCTGTCACTAACCACAACATATGTCACATCACCACAGCAACACATCACATACAACGCATAAACATATCACATCGCCACCACAACACATCACATACAACGCATAAACATATCACATCGCCACCACAACACACAAACATATCACATCACCACCCCAACACAAACATATCACAGCATAGGAAAAATAAGCCAAAAATTACGTGCTTGTGTGTGGAATGGTATTTTGATAGGGGAGGGTCAGTGTCCTTAGAAATGCAGTAACAGGGAAGCTGGCGCGTCAGATACGTTATACTTGCACTGACATACCTCGCCTCTGTCTTGTGCACCGATTTTTCCTGTCATTCTTATCCTTACATCCCTCGTGTCATCCATCCATAGCAGTAACCGTCCAGGTATTATTATTATTATTATTATTATTATTATTATTATTGTTATTATTATTATTATTGTTATTATTATTATTATTATTATTATTTGGTTGTGGTGGTGGTGGTGGTAATGGTGGTGGTGTAACACAGGGGCCGAAAACGAAGGCTGGGAGGAGAGTTAGTAAAGTGGGGAGAAAATACAGTAGGGGAGGGGAGAGGAGGGGAGAATTTTACAAGGTAAAGAGAGGGATGGATAGGGAAAGGGAAGTGGAAGAGGGGGAGAATATGGAAGAGAGGGGGGGAAGGTGGAAGAGGGGGAGAGAGAATATAGAAGAGGGAGAGACAGAAGATGGAAGAGGGGGAGAGAGAATATGAAAGAGGGGGAAAGAGAAGATGGAAGAGGGGAAAAGAGAAGATGGAAGAGAGGGGGGAGAGAAGGGGGAAGAGGGAGGATAGAGAAGATGGAAGATGGAGGGGGAGAGAAGACGGAAGAGAGAAGAAGAGAAGATGGAAGAGTGGGGGAAGAGAATATGGAAGAGGGAGGGAAAGAGAAGATGGAGGAGGAGGGATAGAGAAGATGGAAGAGGGAGGGGAAGTGAAGATGGAAGAGGGGGAAAGAGAAGATGGAACAGGGAGGGGGAGAGAAGATAAAAGAATGGGGAAGAGGAGATGGAAGGGGGAAGAAATGCCGGAAGAGGAGAGGGAAAAGAAGATAGAGGAGATGGAAGAGGAGAGGGAAAAGAAGACAGGAAAGGGGCATGAGAGATAATGCAAAGAGTCGGGGTTACAGCAGGATATTTTTTCACGCGCTTGCTCAATTCTCAGCCCTGGAATCTAGACCAGCTATTCAAGGCTAATTCCGTCTCGGGCGTGTGTACTGTGGGCGGCGGAGCACTGGCCTCATTCAAGCACAGTTGTGGCGCGTGTTGTTTTGCCGTATCACACACGTCTTGTCAGTGACACTGTGCATGGATGGTGGTGAGTAGCTGGTTGATGGGTGGATGATGACGATGATACAGACTAATAATTATGATGAATGACGGTGAAGGATACTACCAATACTATTACTACTACTACTACTACTACCACCACCACCACCACTACTATTACAGTAAGAAGAAGAAGGAGGAGGAGGAGGAGGAGGAGGAGGAATAATAAACGAAAGAACATAAGATAGTAACATACACTCTTTAGTTTCTTTCTTTACAGCACTTTCACCAATAATAACACTACCCATAGCACTAATAACACTGCTACAGCTACTGCCTACAGTGTGAATGTGAGCAGGCAAGACAACGGTGAAGAAAGTGAAGAATGACAGTAAGTTCACAAGCGCCCAAAAGTATTCAGGTTGTGTTACCCTCTTCAGTCTGTCGGGGTTAGATACTGCTTGCCTTTATTCCCCTCACTGCAAGAGTCTCCCCCTTGATATATATATATATATATATATATATATATATATATATATTGCGAGACGCCTCAATCGCGTAAGGGGTGGCAACAAACAAATGAAATCACCCGCATGTCGCCCTGTCCAAGGCCATTTCACTGCCCTGCTCCCAGCTCACACTCCCCTCTCTCATATACCTCTCCACTCCATCCCTCCACCTCATCCTCGGCCTCCCCCTCCCTCTCCCTCTCCCTCCCTCCACCTCACTTGCATATACTCGCTCCCCATCCTCCCCACATGGCCATACCACCTCAGTGTCTTTCTCCTAACGCTTCCTGTCACATCCTTCAGTTCCTCATTTGTCAGTCTGTCTCTCCATGTAATTCCACATGCTCCTCTCAAAAATCTCATTTCCATTCCTCTCACTCTTGACTTGTGTCCTTCTAACAAGGTCCAAGCCTTACTTCCGTACGTTACGGTCGGTATCACAATACTGTCATGCAGCTTTTTTTTTACTTCCATGCTCACTTCCCTGTTCTTAATCACTGCTTTTAAAGAACCAGCAACCATTCTTCCTTATAGTACCCTTTCAAGCACTTCATCCACTAAACTTCCATCCTTACTCATCACACTACCCAAGTACTTAAACGCACTCACATTTTCCATTTCCTCCTCATCCAGCCACACTGTACTTTCAGTGGCTTCATTTCTCTCGAAAGCCAGAACTTTACTCTTCACTACAGTCACTTTTAGATTCCGTTTCTTACACAATCTCCCAAACTCATCCACCAAGCCTTGCAGTTCCCCTTCGTCTTCACTTATCAATACAGTATCATCTGCAAACATCAATAAAGGGAGTTTCCAAACACTGCCCTTTCTCATGAGGCTCGCTTCAACATCCACTGCCCTACCTTATACCTCTTTTATAATCCTATCCATATACAGATTGAACAACCATGGGGACATGACACATCCTTGTGTCAATCCAACATTCAAATAAAAAAAAATCACTCCGTTCACTATCCACATGCACTAAAGAATTTGCACCCTCATACATAGTCTTCACGGCATTCAACAACTTCCCATCTACTCCATATATTCTTAATACTTTCTACAGTCCATGTCTAACCACCCTGTCATATGCTTTCTGCAAACAATGAAGGCCGCATACAACTTCTTTCCCTTCTCTAGAAACTTTTACACTGGAGACCTAAGAACGAATATGTGATCTACGCAAACCCTTCCCATCTCAAAACCTCCATGTTCTTTTCCAACTAATTCCTCTGTTATTTCCCTAACTCTGTCAATAAGTACCCTACCAGAAACTTTTCCGATTACACAAAGAAGACAAATCCCCCTATGACTGCCACACCCTTTTTTTCCCCTTTTCCTTTGTACAGGGGAATAATTATACCTGACTTCCAATCCTCCGGGACTCTGTAACTTCCTCCCAGGCCAATCTGCACATCTTCCACATCCATTCTACTACTATCTCTTCCCCAAGCTTCAGCATTTCACTACACACTCCATCCATTCCTGGGGCTTTCCCCATTTTGACTTTCTTCATTTCTTCCACTACTTCCATCCTACTGATTTCTTCCTCTTCTCACCTCCCTCCATCTCCCAGCCACTTATACTCCTATTACTTTCATTCTCTATGTTCAACAATTTCATAATGTGTTCTCTCCATCTGCTTACTTCTCTTCCTTTCTCCACTAGCAATCTACCATCTTTATCTTTCACTCCCCGTCTTACTTCTTTATCACCCTGTGTAACTCTCTTTACCTCTTTTCAGAACATTTTCGTACATTCCTTCCACTCGACACTCAAATTCCTTCCAAATTTCTCATCCACTCTCTTCTTACTCTCTCTTACAAATCTTTTCACCTTTCTTCCTCTCCACATATAACTCTCTCTTCCGTCTCTCAACTTCCTCCACGCCCCTGCTTTCCCATCCACTCATTATATGCTTTCATCTTTTGCGCCACAACCTGTCTCACCTCTTCATTCCCCCATGCTGTTCCCTGCACCCGCTTTTGTCTTCTCTTCACTCCACCCACCACCTCACATGCTGCAAAGATTTCTGTGAATATCTTGCACACACCTTCCACCTCCCCCATCTGCTTCAAATCATATTTACCTCATCGCTTCTCCACTACTGTCTTATATTCTGCCTTCCAAGCGATAAAGCTTACGATGTTATTTATCTGGACTTTAGTAAAGCTTTTGATAGAGTCCCACACGAAAGGTTAGTTAGAAAGGTTCGAGCACACGGTATAGACGGCGATATCTTAAAATGGATAGAATCCTGGCTGAAAGGACGAAAGCAGAGAGTATTAATAAATGGAACTAAGTCGGACTGGGGATTAGTAACTAGCGGTGTACCACAGGGTTCAGTACTCGGTCCCTTATTATTTATCATATATATAAATGATCTAGACTTAGGAGTCAATAGCAGAATCAGCAAATTTGCCGACGATACAAAAATAGGGCGTATCATTAACTCGACTGACGATTGCCATAACTTACAGAAAGACCTCGATACATTGTCCAAATGGTCTAAAACTTGGCAAATGGAATTTAACGTTGAAAAATGTAAAGTACTTAACGTAGGCAAGACCATTGGAGATACTAAATACAGCTTAGATAACAAAGAAATTAGCAAATCGGAATGCGAGAGAGATCTAGGAGTTATGATTAGTAACGACCTTAAACCTAGGCAACAGTGCATTAATGCGAGAAATAAAGCAAATAGGGTCCTAGGATTTATTTCGAGAAGCGTGAGCAATAGATCATCTAAAGTAATACTGAAACTTTATCTAGCATTAGTAAGGCCACATTTAGACTACGCAGTACAATTTTGGTGTCCTTACTATAGAATGGATATTAATTCGTTAGAAAATATACAGAGAAGAATGACTAAAATGATACATGACGTCCGGAACCTGTCATATGAAGACAGACTGAAAAGACTAAGTCTGCATTCGCTAGAGAGGCGTAGAGTAAGGGGAGACTTAATTGAGGTTTTTAAGTGGATGAATGGTATAAATAAGGGAGATATTAGCAAGGTACTTAAAGTGAGCATACAGGATAGAACTAGAAATAATGGTTTCAAACTAGAAAAATTCCGTTTCAGAAAGGAAATCGGTAGAAATTGGTTTGGTAATAGAGTAGTAGACGAATGGAATAAGCTACCTAGTAAAGTAGTTGCTGCCTCTTCCATTGAGAGTTTCAAGCATAGGCTAGATAAGCATATGACAAATAAGGGGTGGATATAGAATAAAGAAAATATTATAACCAATACTAATTCAAAAATAAATTTTCTTTTCAGGTTACACTATGATAGTCTCTATTCTCCTTTCACACTTTCCTGTAAAATGTCCACGCCAGTTTTTCTATACGGCGTGGTGTTCTTTCTGACTTTTTCCTGCCGGCTTCGGCTGGAGGGTTTGGAGGGCGGGGGAGAGCCTTCTTCTTTGCTATCCTTATCTCATTCTAGTAGTTAAGTTACTCTTCTAGGAGCTGCCTAGGATGGGCCAACCGGCCTACTGCAGTTATCCTCTCTTCTTATGTTCTTATGTTCTTATTTTCCATCCTTTTGCATCCTTTCTACCCTATTTGTATGACTACTTCCTCCTGTCCTATTGTGATATATATATATATATATATATATATATATATATATATATATATATATATATATATATATATATATATATATATATATATATATATATATATATATATATATATATATCACGATATTATTCAGCTGAGCAATTCCTTGGAGCCTGCGAGTGTTAATCCCTTGAGGCGGACGATATATTTTCTTGTTTTTTTCGTGCTACCTCCAGACAGTTTTATTCAGCATTGGAGATATGGTTGGCATCGGAGAGGTTGACTACACCCTTCTTATACCACTTCAATTCTGCATCATATCGCCTGACGTTTGCCTGGCAAAAATAAAGAACACATTATCAAAACGACAGGGTTGAAAATTGCTTGGATTTCCTCGGAACCAGACGGGTACTATACTCCTTATACTCTGACTTGGCCTAAAACCTCCGTCTATCGATCGTGAAGGCTGAGTTGTAGGAGGGGATTAGCACTAAAATATGGTGCTAGTCACCGCTGCATGGTCTTATTCGGGTTATGTTTACTAAGCTGCAAAAGGACGAAAATCTGCGCCAATTTAAGGTGAAGTGAGTATAATGCTTTTGGTGTCGATTGTACAGTACTTGATGCTAATGTGACAATATTTCCCTTGCCCCTCTTCATCCATCGTTACGGTTGGGGACCTGGGTGTTGTAGTGACTGTTGCGGGTCGTAGTGGAAGATCGTGGCATCATAGAAGGTTATTGTTTGCCTTAATGACCCTCGTACAGTCGATAGGCATGAAGTATTAGCTTTTCTATGCATGAATTATAAGATTTCTTTCCTTTCCTCTCTTTCTATCCATTACGCACAGGCCAACCCCCTTCCCATATCCCATCTCTCCCCTCGTGCTTGCCATCCTGCGTACCTGCCTGCCTGGCTGAATGCTTGCCTACCTACCTGGCCTTGCCAAGACAACAGTCAACTTTCGCCACCCACCTGACTCGCACAGTGCCTCACTCACCTGACTCATTCTGTCCAGCGTCACCCTGTCTCACTCACCTTTTTTACACTATCCTGTCGCACCCATCTGCATCACCACCACTTCACCCCTATTCCTCACCCTACCACGGTCTCTTTTTACCGTGCCCAGCGTCACCCAGTTTCACTCACTTTTTTTTTTCCTGCCCTGCCCTGCCACCCTTCCTTACCCTTGTGTCTCACCCTGCCTTGCTCATCTTTTTACCTTGCCAGCAGCTTTACCGTGCCTCACCTTGTTTCACACACATTTCTCTCTCTCTCTCTCTCTCTCTCTCTCTCTCTCTCTCTCTCTCTCTCTCTCTCTCTCTCTCTTTCTTTCTCTCCGCTATCCAGCACAGGAAAACTGTTTTGGAAATGTCATAGGGGTAGTGAATGGAAACCCATATTTTAACTCTCAGCTTACAGGGACAGCATTAATTGCAGAACAGTGTTGCGTTGTTTTTGCACGCTCCATGCTGTGAGTTAGAGGAAAACAATGTTTTTCTTTTTTAATTATCTTTAAATGTTTTTCTTCTTTCTTGCATTCTGAGCCCTACCTAACCCCGCCCACAGGAGGGAAATAAAGGCAGAATGATACCGATTTAGCCGCGAACGTGTTTTTGTTGAGGATCAGAAGGAAGATTCTTATCTTAGTGCTTTTAGATGACTTTATTGTATCGTAGTCAGTCACATTCCTTGCCACGTTGTTCCATAGGTTTACATCCATATTGCGTGATATGACTAGAAATGTTTGCCAGTAATTTCATAACTATTACTTTAGTGCAGTGGTGGTCTACATAACATGTCTCAGTGTTCGCACCTACTTATTTCTCAAAATATCTTCTCGTATTCCTTGCCAGAACTAAGTCTTTTGATGTTTCGTATATACAGTATGTATCTTGACAGCAGATTCACGCAACAAAGTGTCACAGTGACAAAGTAGTGTCACACAGTTTAATAGATGCAAAAATGCAGTCGACCAAGGAGACACTCAATGGCTTAGAATTTTAATCTGGTAACTTTGTGACTGAAGTACTGTATGTGGTGTTTCGCTACCCCAAAATTACGTTTCGCTCCCCCACGTAGTGCACGCAGCCTATGTTAAGAATCACTGCTGTTGTGCGCTGGACTGGTCTGTTGTGAAGTGCTGTCAACCATTATATTATTAGGTCGTTTAATGTTTGTTATATCTGGATTTAAATCCTTCATTATATTAAACAGCTTGTTATATCTGGATTTAAATCCTTCATTATGTTAAACAGCTTTTGGTCTTCTAAACGTTCTTCGTATAGTTTGTTCCTCATACTTTGTATGATTTGTCATCATTCGCACATTTACTCTCTCTAATTTCTCCTTACCTCGTTTGCCGTACTGTGACAAAAACTGAGTACAGTATTAAAGGTGTGGGTGTGCTAATAAATCGTTCAGTGTAGGGTGTTGGGTAATCTGTCAAACCAGTGAGAATATGAACCAGAGTGCAACATAAAACACACGGAAGAAGTCGTGTTTGTCACGTGTAGAGGTTATGGAGATTTCGTAATACCTCCTCCTTGGCAGTTTAGTCTGTCCATTACATCTCAGTATCCTCTTGCATCATATTAATATACTATTGCTATAAAACGATACAAAAAAAGTACAAGAAAATGTTATGATGTGCAGAGTCAGGTTAAGGAACAAGTGCTACGAAGCCTCCCATGCCACCTTGCATACGACTCAGAATCACAAACATCACGCACTCGTCTCTTAACTGTTCCCGGTATTTCTTTTTCCAGGAAGGAGAAGGACAGTCGACAATTTTCCCATGTCTCGTTCTAAAAACAATAGAAGAAGAAAGAAGAAGTAGTGGTAGTAATAACAGTAGTAGCAGTAGTAGTAGATAGTAGGAGGAGGAGGAGGAGATACAGAAGAAATCATAGTTACGAGAGGGGCATTATCGCAGGTTATATTTTGCGGGAAGGATAAGGAAGGGAGGGCGCAGAATTTTTTCATGACTGTTCTTCCTGCAAAAACTAAACTATTACAAGGAATCAGTCTTGAGGTGAGAAACAGAACACTGAGTTCGATGAGTCTCTCTTGATATTATTAATATCGAATGCAGGTAACTGGAACAAAAATAATAGTCCGTCATCGTAGTGAAATGGTTACCGTGTAATGTGAAAAAAAAAAAAATGGCCGTGGAATAGGTGTTAAGACACCGTCATCGAGAATACGGATGTAGCACAAAGTACACAGTAAGAGGGTATCACACCTGTTGAGATCACCTGGAGCTGTGACCTGTTGCAGCCAAGCCAGGTGTACGACTGAGCACTGAGCTGCGGTGAGGTGCGGCAGAGGTGGGGGGAGTGCAGTGGTGAAATGTGTCCCCTCTTCCTCTGCCACTACTACACCCCACCCCCACCTACCCTGCATAACTCCTTCCCCCCCATTTTTTTTTTTTTCTTGCTCTGTCCATAACTTCCCTTATGCCCTTACCTACCCTGCTTTGTCTTACCCTACCCCTTGCCCTAGGTATAATAAGTTTCCTGTCCTGCATTCCCTGCCTTGCCCTACCGTCTCCTGTATACCCTTCACATTCCCCTTACTCTATCCACATTCTCCCTTCTTCCCTCTCCTCCCCTCCCCTCCTTTCCCCTTCCCTCCCTTCCCCTCCCCTTTCCCATTGTCTGGCCTGCACCCACCCCCCTTTTCTTATACTCTCCCTCTGCTCTGCCATAACCTGACTTAACCTTGTATACCCTGCCCTTCACTCCTCTCCCTTACCTTATAGTACCGTACCCTCTATACCGCCCTGCCCTACCCTTCACCCCACCCCACCCTCATATACAGTGCCCTCACTCTTGCCCTTCCCTGCTCTGCCCTGCCTCTCACTGCTTTGCTTTGCCCTACATCCCTTCCCCGTTCCCTCCTCTATAACTTCTCTCCTGCCCTGCCCTGCCCTGCCCTGCCCTGCCCTGTCCTCCCTTTCTCTGCCCTGCCCTATCCTGCCTTGCCCTATATCTTGCTCTCCCCCTATACGCTCTCTCCACCTTTCTTTGTCCTGCCAGACGATTGTATTAAATTTTGAGGGGCATTTCGTCTTCAAAGGTGTAATGAAAACTGTTTATTTATCCACCAGTTCAAAAATCCTCTCCATCGTCTAGAAACTGCAAAAATTTTAAAAAGCCGCCGTGATCGTCATCATCATCATCGTCACCATCATCATCATCATCATCGTCACCATCATCATCATCATCATCATCATGCTTAGTCCTTTCAGTATTTTTCCCCAGTTCATTTTATTACCTTCAGATGGTCTTTATACAGCAGACGACAGACCACCGGTAGCGAATAGTTATAAACCACCCTAGTTAGTGTACCGTGAGCCTTTTTTTTTTTTTTTTTTTTTTTTTACAAGATGAACAGAGGAAGGAAAAATAAGTAAAAAAAAAAAAAATAATATCGCCTGGTAGTAACTAAGTACAGAAAAACTCTATAATGGTACTGAAGGAGTTAGATAATACTGCCTGTAACCTCTTCACTATGGGTAATACTGTGTGGTGGTAGCAGGAATAAAACGTAGCTATACCGTATGACGTAGTAGGAATGAAGGGGTTGATGTATGAGTTTTTTTTATATAGTTTTTGTGCAGAGAAGAAAAACCCAAGGCTGATAACACGCTGTATTTCTCCATCTTGTCCAGTCTAATGATAGGCTAGTGACAGTCAAGATCCGGCACTTTTGAGATTCCTGGAAGTGGGGAAGACAGATGGTGGAAGACAGTTCATAAGTTCACCAGCTGGATTGTCCTTGAAAGATTAAGAATATCGGTTCACTGTTTCTCTAGACAGTTGGAAAGAAAGGGGGTGAGTTTGTAGATAGACGGGTGCTGCGTGCCCGCCGATGTGGGAAAGGAATGCAGTTCACTCGAAATATGACTTAGTTTATCCTTAAATGAACAGAAGTGTGACCAAAATGAAAGGGGCAAAGAATTACACAAACAACCAGGGTATTAGAGTTGCTGTCTGGCAGGCATTTTTTTTTTTTCCTTTCTTTCTTTTTGACGAGGTATTGTAGAGAAGTCCAAAATTAGAGACCTGATGCTCCCACCTCTCTCTCTCTCTCTCTCTCTCTCTCTCTCTCTTTCATTTTGGGCCAGATTTTCGTCCTTTTGAAGTTAATTTCGCGTAGCTCTGTGGCAAAAGGAGATGGGGTTACCGCTCTGCATACTTTCCACAGCACTTCTTCGTGACCAGCATTGTAACCTTGTGCCAAGTTTAAGTAAAAAGAGTAAAGTACATTTATATTTGCCGTGATTCAACGTCGCCGAGGTTTCTGTATATCCCATTACGTTGTGTGTGTGTGTGTGTGTGTGTGTGTGTGTGTGTGTGTGTGTGTGTGTGAGAGAGAGAGAGACTAGCATCATATTTTGTTGTTCGTCTCTTATTACAGGTCAGCGTTCAAGGTGGAGATGACAGTTTGAGGCCAAGTTTATAGAAGCCTACTTAACACACACACACACACACACACACACACACACTGGTAACCTAGACACATCTCTCTCTCTCTCTCTCTCTCTCTCTCTCTCTCTCTCTCTCTCTCTCTCTCTCTCTCTCTCTCTCTCTCTCTCTCTCTCTCTCTCTCTCTCTCTCGCTGCACTATATACTTAATTATTCTGTAAGGTATGTCTGTGTGTATCAGTGCATATTTGTATCTTTACGTCCGTCTGTCGTTCCATCTGTTTATCTGTCTCTCTCCCTATCTGTCTGTCTGTCTGTTCCTGCCTACCCATTCATCCGTCCATCCATTCATCCATCTATCTCTGTCTGCATATATAACTACATACATATCTATCAGTTTATCAGTATCGATCTGTTCTCTGTCAGTCATAATGTGTTTCTGTCTGTCTGTCTGTCTAACTATCTATTTGTCTTTCTGTGTATCTATCTGTGTCAAAGTTTCTGTCTATCTGTCTATACAGTGCCCAATTCCCTCCTCCCTTTCTACCCACTCCGCTCACCTTCCCTTCACTACCTTCACCTAAAGTTTTCCTACTGTGCAAGGTGAGACGCCCGCCTGGGGGTGGAGGTTCAGTACGAGAGAGAGAGAGAGAGAGAGAATCTTGTCCGAAAAGCGAGGAAAGTTTAAGCACAAAAAAAATAAATAGAGAGAGAGAGAGAGAGAGAGAGAGAGAGAGAGAGAGAGAGAGAGAGATTCCAAACACAAAACAGGCCCAGTCTCAACCGCACCCATACCCTCGATATGGAACCTGTCTTTCATCCATTTTCTAATCCTGCAGACGATTTAAGACGATTTAATCACAAACATCTCATACCACATCTCTGCCGCAGAATCTAATCCCTCTGTCAATATATTTTTTTTATTCAATTAACTGCTTCAGCACAAGGACTTCTTTTTTATATATTTTTTTTATTCATGATTTTTATTCGGGTTGAGGCCTCTTGTGGTGAAGGGGTTAATGGAGGCTACACCTAACCCTTCCACTTCGAAATGCCTCTCCTAATTAGACTGAGTAAATCGTTGAGATAATGCAGTAATAATAATAATAATAATAATAATAATAATAATAATAATAAAGTCTTCAGCGTAGCAAAGGGATCAAGGAAGATTATGGGGTATACAATTATATGAAGTACAGTCATTCATAAAAAATAAAAAATAAAAAGTCCCCTGCACCTAAAGTCTCAGTATTCAGGTTTGGTATCAGTGCACCAGAAGCCAGAGATGGGGCTGAGAACTGGCGCCTGTGGGGTGGGGGGTGGGGGAGCTGATCTGAGGCATCATGTCGTATTTCAGATCAGTTACAACTATATTTGAAATGTGAAATATATCTCCACAATCACTGACCAACAACATACTGTAACTCTCCAGTGACCACACGTTCCCACTCCAGCAGTACTAATGCGTTGAATGTCCTACACCTTCATGATTTTTTTTTTCTCTCTCTCTCTCTGTCGCTGGTACTTTGAGGCGATGAACCGCATTTCTGCCAAGACACTCAGGAAAGCACAGGCACTCCAGATACTCAATAAAACTGTCATATTTAATTAAAAAGAACACAGGTTTGAAATACTAAAGCCTCCAGACATTGTTTCCCACCAGTAAGAGGGAGGGGAGGACTGGAAGGCATGATCTGTCTGGTGTCATGCCTATCTAATGTCAGGTTCGAGTGTTTCAGGCCGAATATTCAACGAATTCGTGCTGTAATTCAACATTATATAAATATTCCATTATAGCGTATTGTTTAATAATCACGTTTACCAACAATATTCGTCTATAGTGGGTTACGTACTAAACGAAACAGAACTGTAACTATGATGTACCCTGATTCGAAGATGTGTGTTGGGAAGGGGGTATGAAGCAGTGTTACCCGCAGACTACTCTACGGCTTTGGTGTGGGTCAGCTCCTCCCCTCCCCATCACCCCGACGCCAGTCCTCACCCCCATCCCTGACGTCATGTGCACTGTGGCCAAATCTAAATGTCGCGAGGTACAAGATTTTTTGCAGGGGGAGGGGGAGAGGGTACTGTACATTGAAAACTGTAAAAAAAAAAAAAAAATCAAACTGCTCTCCGACTTGTCTCGGCTGTACAATAATTAGGCGTAAAGAGCACGAACCCACTTACGAATGTCATTGTTTTTATAGACAGAGGAATGTAGTTCACTTCATTTTCTACAGTTAAATATTACATGTTTTTGTTTGATATTGTTGTTATTGTTATTTCTCATCTTGCAACATTCAGTCAACCAGTACAACATTCTTTTATAAGTATCTTGCCACAAGTTACAACATTTTGCCGCGCGTCAAGGATACAAACTCTCTCTACGATTCCGCTATTTTGTGTCGTTGAACGCAATCTTCTTAACTTACTAGTTTTTACTGCCGATAGCTCCAGCGTTCGAATTTTGTTGCGGGCAGCTGCCGCCACTTGATTCAGTGACCATCCACCTTTTGTGGGTTGGTGGGTAAATTTAATACCTAGGGTAACACTGAGGAGCGGTAACTGTGATTACCTGGACGATGCTGTAGCCGTGTGTCCCAGGTGAATAACCTACCGCTGTTCAAAGACCTTAGTTACAGAGATCGTGGCTGTGCCTCAGGGCGTCTGTCGCTCCACATTTATCTACTGTATTTTTAGTTTCTCTCCCTCTATAAATTTTACTTTTCCTTCATGTTATTGTGCCTGGGTTTTGCTTGTCCTGTTGCATTAAGTCGGCCTGTGGGCCACTGCAGTTTTTATCGGTACTATTTCCTTATTCCACAAAAATCAGGCCAAGCGTGAAGGGTACGAATCCCCTTTACGATCGTCATTGTTCTGTTTGGCACACAACGCAGTTTTTGCTCATCCGCTACTAATACCACTACAGTTGTTCTTTTTCCTTTTTTTTTTTCCCCCTTTACTGGTGTTTCTTTTTGTTCATCTTGCAGCACGCAGGTGAACAAAACAGATACTGTATTTGTAACACTGCCTTCCCATAATTTTCACAAGCCATTACTATTCGTTTTCCACGTGTGTGTGTGTGTGTGTGTTTTTTTCGACAGCTGTAGTTGTTCGTAGCTCATTTCGCTATATTCAGACGCCCTTTACTGGATTTTTTAACCCTATTTATTTTCACGGGTTGCTGTTGATGTGCCAGGTAAAGAGTAACTTTCACTCTGCCCACCACGTCTGACCGGTTAGCCTACCTCTCATACCCTGACTGACACCTCGCTTCACCTGACTCACACTTACCTCGCCTCACCTGACTCACATTCACCTCGCCTCACCTGACTCACACTCACCTCGCTTCACCTGACTCCCTGTAGCATTAACCTAGATTACCACACTCGGCCTTCTACCACTCAGGATCTTGTTCTTGGTGGCCTAAGAAACTTTGTGGTGCCTTTTCGTTAGCGATGTATTATTACTGCACCTTGATATTTTATTCTCTCTCGTGTTTTATATTTCCAGTATGGACATAGTTTGCCTCAGTAACGTTCAGTCAAATGCCAAAGTCGGTTCTCATGCATGTGACGTAGTGGCCTCAGGTGCCTATCATGATCCATCTTGGGTAATGATGCGCACCTTTGCCACGGCGTCTCACTCTCATTCACGCTTCCATGAATTCGGCAGCGAGAAATAGTCACGGAAGGTGAACGAACAGGGTGTAATGTACGGAATAAATCGCTGAGGAGGAGATACTAGGAAACCCCCGCTTACCCTCTGGAGTGTGGCCCTCACCCTTAACTGAACTAAATCGTCCATTGGAAGAGTACTAGAGCTGTCGTGACAACGGTTTACTGGAATGCAAGAAACTGGCGGGTCACTCCTTGCATCAGCAGAAGGTAGCTCTCCATGCAGTGGGTGGTGAGCGTCCCCACGCGCATAAAAAGTGGCAGAGAAGCGGACAAATGGACCGATCCATTAACCTGTGTGTGTGTGTGTGTGTGTGTGTGTGTGTGTGTGTGTGTGTGTGTTGTATAAGCTCCTGATGTAACGCTGGGCCCGTATTCACAAACAGACTCACCATCAGTTCCCTTGCGTAACCCTGATTTGTTTATGGAGGAAGAAGGAAGGAGGAATGTCAGATCTTCCCACGTCTCTTGTGCTTCCTGGAAAAAAAAAAAAAAAAAAGAGAGAGAGAGAGAGAGTAGGGGTCATGGATAGTAAATTGGTCTTTAAAATCCTGCACCAGATTAACATATTCCCTATAAAGGCCTTCTCGTAACTCAAGTTCATTTGATATGCAGAACAAGGGACGCTGGATTTTTTTTTTTCTGTCCTTTCGTTTTCCTTCGTGCAGAAACTTTTTTTTTTTTTTTTAAGAACAGACATGGACAGAGTGTACATTTTATTTTTGCATTTCCTGCGTTAGGGAGAGAGAGAGAGAGAGAGAGAGAGAGAGAGAGAGAGAGAGAGAGAGAGAGAGAGAGACTCTAATCTTATTCGTGAATATCATCACTGTACTGAAGGCTGTTAAAAAGGCAGTAACACCTCTCCCTAAGGGATTTCACTTCCATAATACACCCTATTCTTCCATTACATGTTATATCAATCTCTTCAGCGCTGATGTAGCGTGAATCAGTAGCATACAAGAGGGTACAAAGATCAATATGCAGAATAAATCGCTAAGGAAGAGAAGTTGCGAAATCCACTGGCTGGGTGACATTTTTCCCTGGCCACTCGTCGTGTCCACTACAGGTTAACGCCCCTTCACATATACGTAACTGAACTGAATTATTATATATGGGTACAATCAAATGAAAAAATCCCTTCCCCTCTCTTGCTTTCTCTCCTCGCTGGATTCGTTGATGCCTGAAGATGACGTAGTGGTTTGAGGTGCGTATTACCAGCTATATGTGAGTGATAACATGCGCTCTGGTCCACGGCGTCTCGTTCAAGAATCTGTATATATTCAGAAGTGTGTGTGTGTGTGTGTGTGTGTGTGTGTGTGTGTGTGTGTGTGTGTGTGTGTGAGAGAGAGAGAGATTTGTTCAACTTTATTAAAATTGCCCGATACTCATCCTGTGGGAGGCAGTTTAATCTTAACCCTTACAGAGGCACATATTAGATTCATCATCTGGACCCCAGGATGTTTTGATTAGCATATCACATTAAACGATATATTTCATATACGGTACAGTGTTAAGTGTCAACATATAAGTATTTATGAAATATCAAGGATTCTCTTAACTCCTCTGTGGAGCTGCACATCACTTACAGCAGTGGTTCTTAAACTTTCTCGTGCAGCGGACCACTTTTAGTAAAACTAATCATGTGGCGGACCCTTAATTATGAGTAGATATCCCTCCTACCTTACCTCTTGAGTTTAAAGGTGTTTGTAGGCTATAATATACTAAAATTGTTACTGAATTAGTTAGTAATGGTTTAACTCGAACATAACTGTTCAAATTTTACTTCACATAACTGTCATAACATTATCCATTTTACGATTTATTACATGTTTTATCTTATACTCAGATTAGCCTGGGGACCCCATGGAACGTTCCAGTAAGCAGTGTCTACTCCGTTTTTTTTTTTTATTGAGGCGAAGATGCACTTGACAGGTTGATGATGATTGGCTAAATGCAACATGTCCAAAAAATATTTACTAACCCAAATTTCCCCCTCAGATATTTGTCGTCAGTTAATAATGCTAGATTATGAAGTAATGTTGCATTCAGCCAATAATCACCAATCTGTCAAGTGCATCTTCGCCTCGGAAAAAAAAAAAAAAAAAAAAAAACTGAGTATAGACTACTTGCTCAGAATTATGAAATGTTCCACATACAAAGTTAATTGTTGATACATAAATGTTCATGAAATCTCGTGAATTCACTGCAGACGACTAAGTGATAGTACTTCACATGCAATATGCAAAGTCTGGATATCTACTCAGAATCTCCAAACTTCAGGTATAAAGTATTTTCACATATCTACAAAATTCAAAATAGAGGGATCCCTATATTCCTGTACCTTCTCACATTGCATATAATGGCATAGTGTATGTAAATGGTTTCTCTTGAATAGCCTAATTTACATTTGGTGTCTACACTAACTGGATCTGTTTCTTGCAGAAGAACCTTATAGCCTGGTCTAAACCTAGCAGTAGTAACATCAAGGAGTCTGCTGACTCTTTGATAATTAATCCATATATATGGGGCTCCCCTTGCATCATACAGTGATGATAAACTCGTGTCGTGGCAATGATAATCTATCCTGTGAAGGGGATGTGTTGACTACCTTGATAATAGGTCGTATTTTCTCAGACTTCGTAGATTTCGTAGTATATCTTCCTATCTTTTTTATGTCCCCCTATCTTTTATGTCACTGATGGCAATACTGAAGTGATATCACTAACGCAGTTCTTTCGGATAATTCATTCATTAGCCAGAGTTAAATATGGATCAGTAAGTGAATAAATAAATGAAATCGATAAAAAGACAAGTAAATAAATAAACGCGTCGTCGTTCTGAACAGGTTAGTCGGAAGTCCCCAGTTCGATTCCCGGGCCGACCGTGGAATCCTTTGACAGTCTAGGTCTCTCTTCCCCTAGCCTGTTAGCATCTATACTCCTTTCACTTTAAATGGCCGTAAAATTGCCCTCTCTCCAGCTTGAATGCTGAGTTGTAGCAGAGGATAAAAGCTGATTATGATACTATACTCGACTCTTTTTACTCTAGCGTGGCCTAAAATTGCCATTTCTCTTGAATGCTGAGGTTAATAGTAAAACATGATATAGTCAAGAAGTACCCAAGAAAAAACGTCGAAGCTCAGCATTGTCTTTTTCTGCCATTGAGCTACGTGATATAAGCTGTAAAAGAACGAATATCTGAGCCAAGTTAGGGTGAAAAGACTATAGTCACGAGGAACTGCTGTGATAAAGTTTGCAGGATAGTAGTTTCGTCTTATTTTATCACTGAACTACGGGAAATGGGCTACAAAATGACGATATTTTCCGCCTGGTTAAGGTGAATAAATTATAGAACTAAAATAGGGACCTAGATTGTAAATTCGATGGTTGCGTGTCGTATTCTTGGGTAATATTTGGCCAGGTTCCTTTATGAATGGCGACAATACACAGTCCCTGAACTACAACAGGAAAAATAAAATAAGATAAAATAAATGTGTCCTTCAATTCCCGTCACCGCGATGGTTCATGAGACAATGGTTTCAGAGGTGATCACATAGCCATCGATGCAGCCATCTTCCCTTCCCTCACTCCACCTCTTTTCTCACTCACTCTCTCTCTCTTCCCTCTCTCACTCCATCTCTCTTCCCTCCGCCCCTCCATATCTGACATTCCTCTCTCCTTCACCCTTTCCATATCTCTCCTTCCCTCCCTCCATACTTTTCTCCTTTCTTCCCTCAACATCTGACCTTCCATACCTTTCTCTTCCTTACCGCCATATATTTCCCTCACATCCCTCTCTCCCTCCAGATCTCTCCTTCTTCCTTGTCGCTCTCTCTCTCTCTCTCTCTCTCTCTCTCTCTCTCTCTCTCTCTCTCTCTCTCTCTCTCTCTCTCTCCGTCCCTCCCCATACCTCTTTCCTTCCCTCCCTCCATCCCTTCATCTCTCTCTTTTCTCCCCTTCATATCTCTCCTACATCTCCACTCTTCCCTCCATACCTCCTTCAATTCCTCCTCACAGTTCTCCTTCTCTTTCTCCATATCTCTCTCCTTCCTTCACTTTCTGTTGTGGTCTTTAGCATTATTTTCCTTCTCTCCTTTTCTCTCACATCTCCCCTTCGTCTTCTCTCTTTCATCTGTTTTCTCTATTCTCTCTTTCTCTAGGTGCTTCCTTTCTTCCTTTTCTCTTCTTTTCCATTTTCACCTTTTCTTCTTATTTTCATTTTACCTCATTCTCTGATATCTTCGGTCATTCTCCCCCCTCTCCATTTTTTTTCCATTTTCGCTCTCCTTCCTTCCGTCTTTTCTTTTCTCCCCATTCGCCTTCTCTTCCTCCTCTTCCTTTATTTTTCCCTTGTCTCCTTTCTTTCTTCCTTCTCTCGCTCCTTTCCTTCCCCCCCCCCTCTCTCTCTCCTTTCCTCTTTCCCTTTCTCACTGTCCATTCTTTCCTCTTTCCTGTTCTCACCTCTGCCCCAGTCGCTCCTCGTTTCACCTTTATTACTACACTTTATTTTTATTCGTTATTCATTATTGTTAACTAACTTAATTCTGGCACATAAGCATTCTTGATTTTGTAAGAAGCTCTCCAAAATCAACAATGATTTCGCGTGATTCCTCGTATATTTTCTCTACATGGGTAACTGAAGTCCGATATGTTTTTAACTGACCACAATTTGTGTTTTAGAGATAAGATGATGCTTTATCAGTACGGCCTTTTCTCAGTTTTTACTTGAGTTACCCATTATTCGTACCGTACACATTGAATTCTCATTTTTTTTTAAAACCAGGTTAAAAATATTTTTTTCTTAATTAAATGGAGTATCATCCATACGTATACAATCCATATCAACCCTTTACTGGGCGAACTAAGTAAAAATACAGAGTTATTCCCACAGGGGACTGTAGATAGTCCGTCACTTGAGACTTTCGCCAAAAGTATTTGTTGGGATGTTTCTGCTTTCTTAATAGAGGCATATTTTGTCCAGTTTAATCCTTTCAAACAGCGATTATAAAAAAATTGTATTAGGTTTGATATATTTAAACCTGAACCCAGTGCAAAGAATAGTACCGAGATATCTTGTGTACGAAATTCTTAAAATTTCCCAAACATGCGGCCTTTACAGCCGTCAACATTGCCCACAAGATACAACCATGAGTGTCTACACATTTTTAGAGATAGACGTCAATGCTCAGGTACAGTCCAAAATATAACACGTTCTTCATATTTATTTGGAAGCAGGGTATTGCTCTGTTGAAGATAGAGGCCGAGTAAATTGTAAGAGTTAATGAATACGTTCTACAAATGGAAGGCAGGTTTGGAGTTGCCTTGTTTGTGTTGTTGATAGCACACGATTTCATATCCTTGGCACTGGGAAATGAGTACCTGCAAGCCACGTAGCCATAGGTACTGAAGAGAAGTGGAAACAAAAGTTGCCTTTGGTCAGTATGATTATGTTACAAATTATTTCTCATGGTTGCATATATATATATTCACTGTGATCGCAGCTGAGAGATGTTGCAGCCTTGAAGTTAAAATCAGGGTAAATGTAAATGATAAGTTATAAATTCTTTATCAAATGTGTGCAGCCTTACCATATTTTGTTGTGAAATGAGTCTTATAACAGGTTACTTATTAATCCTGGATTACGACAGTCACTGGGGATTTTTATAAACTTACTTCAGAAAGCAAGAAATGGGGAGTTAGACTTCATAAATATTCTGCTGACATCTGCCAGTAGCCGGCCATATTTAACGTTGTTAATGCGCATTTTTAAATTTGAAAGCAAACCGTAAAATGCAAGTGAGGTTTGGTTGGATTAAGTCTGGTTTGGTTAAGTCATTAAGAATCCCATTGTTTTGACATGGATTACACTGATGCATTAGTCGGAGCGAAGGTTGGTGAACAACGCGGCCAGTGGGTGAGATTGTTGGTAAACATTGTCGCAGATGACTTGGCTGCTTCCATAAATACCCCCAAATAGGTATATTTTGTCCTTTTCCCGTCACTTCTTGCAATCACAATGGAACAGTTAACTATCTGTGGTGATTATGAACCAAAATTACTTATCTTGAGGTCATGAGGTTTTTATAATATTGGTAAAGAATTACCATTAAGCTTTAGTCCCAGCTCTCCTTTGTGATATACTGTATTTACGATTTAACCCATGGTTTTATATGTGTTCAGTTGGATTTTTACCGTCATTGTTATCAGAAAACATCAGCGTTGGGGATTAGCCCCACCTTACCATCTCCTATCCCCTAAAGGATGAAAATGTACAAAAGCAAGTGGATTACAGCAAGCCATTTTAGGCATTTAAAGTACCGGATGCCTGTTACATCCATGCATTGGATACAAGTGCGTCATCTCTGTTGCTCTTGATCTCCGACAGAAGTGTCACTGATACTTTCCAGTAGGTGTTTGAATAGGTGAGATATATCAGAACTACAGACCACCCTAAAAATATCCAGTGAATGTTGGGGTTGAAACTTAATATGTCAGTATACCAAAATCTATTATATATGGCATGTATTTACTGTGGTGAATGCATTTTGTTGCCAGATTCAGCCTTCCATCCTCCAGGTTCACATTTTGATGGCTTTCTTCCCGTCCTCTGTAGATTTTATTCAGGTACATATTTTAGTGCATAATGTTACATACATGGGTGTGTGTGTATTTTATAAGTAAGTAATCATGGATCTCATCATCACCAAATAAAGAAAATAATAAGTACAAGTTAGTGTGGGTGCTATGTACTGTACATTCCTAAATCATCGTGTATAGACCCTAACTCATATGTAAGGTAGGAAATAAAATATGGTGCTGCATTGTAACCAGTACTACAATTTCCATACTTGTTGTTATTGTCTTAACACAGATATTCACCATCTATACCCATATCACCCTGATTTAGTGTAGTTTAATGATACAGGGAGTGTAAATACAATGAAAAAAAATTACATCAGGGGAGGGGAAACAAAAACTTCATCCCCCTGCTAGGACATGCAGAAGATAAACGCTTATTCCCAGTACTAAGATTTCAAGGCCCATTATGCATTCAGGACTGGATGAAATGTGTATCTGTGAAGTGGCTATGAGTATGCTTCACAGTGGTATGGTATTTACTGATGTATGGTATGATAAAGTGAGGAATTACGCCTGATGCAGCTATATTCTCTCACAGGTGGAGGAGCTTCGAGCATACCTGAAGGAGGTGGGGGCAGAGATCTCTATGGAAAGAAGTCCTAAGGGGCTGGAGGATGACCTGCACAAGATTATTGGTGTGTGTGATACAGCATTCACCTCAGAGGCTACTGAGGCTGAGGTGGAGGCTCTTCTGAACTCCATTGTCTCTGTCCTGATTGTGGTGAGTTGAGGGGGAGGGAAGATGACTGCCTGGAATTTAACCATTTGAGTAGGCTATTATGACGTTACTAATTTATTTATTTATTTTTTTTTAATAGAAAAACCATATAAAAAAGACAAAAGGCAGTTCTAACCCATTTGGTGTGATATCTTTCTTTAGTGCAGCTTGGCTATCATAAGATAATTTTATTCAGTCTTGGATACCCCCCTTTCCCATGCGGAAAGGGTTAACTCAGACAAGGGATATACAGTAGTTATGTGAAGCTGGATGGTGATGGTTGAAAGTATTGAAGAATAATGGATGATGGGATGGGATACTGGCCAGAGTATTAGCATAATGGTTACCATAGCCACTAATTAAGAGTGACAGCCCTTCCAGAGGTGACAGAAGATTTTAAAATTGTGATGTGAATGGTATCAGGACTGTGGGATGGTGTCCAGCAGTGCTGTTGACAGCATTAACCTAGCCTTACACCTATATTCCTTGCTGGGGTAATGTGGTTTTGGCATACCATTGAAATCCTCTAAACTCCTTCAGATTATGTTATTTGTACTCTAATTTATCCATACTGCAGGTAGTTTTATCAACCTCTTCTGTCTTCCTTTCCTTCATTCTGTCCTCATCTGCCTATGGGTGATTCTGCACTGAGTGACAAACCAAATGGTCTCCTGTACACCAGGAAACTATTTACCACGCTTGGTGGTAACCATATAACCAAATTATGGCACCTGGTGGTTTAGCGGGTAATTACGGCACTCCAATCAGATTGAGCCAGTGCAGGTTTATATATAACCAAGGTGTGGTTGGAGATTATTGCTCATGTAATGTCACTTAGGGATGAGTGAGGCTGGTCACTCTCATCTTTAAACCAACTTGCCTAGCCCTGGACTGCTGTGCTGCTCATGGGGCAACACAAGATTAGATGATGAATGAATGGAAATGGAAACAGCTTATAGGAGAAACACTAACAGATTAAGCAGAGACAAGATCCAGGATTTATTCAAGGTTTCCAATGTACAAAACATACAAATGACAAGTAATAATCTACCCTAGTAAACAGACTATCTAATGATGTAAAAAGTGTCGGTTCATTTATATTAACTAGGACTACATTAGAACCTTTGGTATTACTGAAGAGTATGTCAGTTTGATACTAGTGAGAAAAAGGATTGAGGTGATTACTGTTTATAGTTTCTGTTACAAATGGTGTCATTGTGTGTTGCAGGTGCCAGTAGGTGAGAAGACTGAGAGCCTGATCCTGGCATTCTGTGAGAAACTGGCCAAGGCTCCATCTAACAGGCTTGGCCATGTCTGCCTCAGGGTGTAAGTTCACCTATTATATCGTTTTGTTTTGTTTCGTTTTTGAAGGCTACAACATGCTTGCTTGCATTGGCCTTGGTCACCTAATGACAGCTCTCCATGCTGCTCAGTCTCTGGCAGCTTCCCTGTTCAGTCCCCTATCCCTGAGGTCAGACTCATTGACATTGTCTCAGGTCTTTTTTGGTCTGCCTCTCGCAACACTACTCCTAATGTTAACACTTCTCACATTTTGCACCCAGTTATCATTCCCCATCCTCTTCACATGCCTAAACCACCTCAGTCTACCCCCTCCTCATCACAACACCAGTACACTCCAGTCCCATCCTATTTTCAGCTCTTCCATTGTAAACCTTGACCCCCCAGGCCTCGCACTCAGGGACACTGCACATCCACCTAATCATTGTCAGTTCCGTGTATTTGAGCCTGTGAATATCTTCTTCCTTTACTGCTCAGACCTCATTACTATACAGCATTACACTCCAAACACATTCCGCATACAAAGATCCCATAGCATGGAGGGAGAGCCCTCCTAATGTCAGCAGAGGCAATAACTCCCTGAACTTCTTCCAGCCACTCCTCACTGTAGCCACAGAGGTAGCTCCAGCCCCACCTCCAGCACATAACATGTCTCCCAAATAACAAAACTCTTCCACACACTCAAGAGACTCACCAGCAAGATCAGTCCTTTCAAGCCTGACAATCTCCACATGCTCTCCCCAACACACTGCGCACATGAAATCAGCATTATCTCAGTCTTCCTCGATTACCGCTTCATCTTTTATGCACCTACTTATCACAAACACTGTACAAGATGGAATTACTTCCCATGCCCTTGTGGCAAATTGTACATGGCCACTCTCCTTCTTTGACAGTACCCCCACCAGCCTTAGATACCTTCACTTTTGTTTTATCTGCATTTACTCTTAAACCCTATTGCCCCATTCCATCTCTCCACTTCCTAAATCTTTCCTCTGCCTCCCATCCATTCTCGACAATCAACACCAAATCATCAGCATACAATATCTCCCACAGGAGTCCATTTCTGAAGTCACCTGAGAGGGATTCAAGTACTGTAAAAAACAACAAGGGGCTCAAGACTGACCCCTGATGCTCACCAACATTCACGGAAAACTCATCACTCAAACCTCCATTCATTCATACCTGGGTATGAGCACCCACATACATGACCATAACCACACAAACTAACCAGACACTCCTCGATAACCAACCACTCTCCGATCCCAAGCATTCTCATTGCCCACTTCACCAACTCTCTAGGGATTGTGTCAAAGGCCTTCTCCAAATCAGCAAAAATAAAGTGCAGTTCCCTTTTCTCTTCAGTGTGTTTTTTCCTGAAGCCGTAGGACAGTGAATATGGCATTAGTGGTCCCTTTGCCTGGCATAAACCCAAACTGCATCTCATCAGTATTCACTCTTTCTCTGATCATACCTTCTAGAACTCTCTCCATTACCTTCGTTATCTAGTCCAAAAGCTTTATTCCTCTGTAATTTCTTCTTTCCAGGGCATCATCCTTCCCTTTGTTCACATTTACAATGAAAGAAAAGTATTCGGGAGCCGAATGCTAATTGCCTTCCAGAGTATGCTGTTTGTTGGCCAAGTTACAAGCTACTTACAAACCAAATGTGAGGAAAATTCACAAAACTGTACGGAATTCAGTCACTGCATTTCACAAAAAGTCAATCCTTATTAAAAAAATGAAAGAACTATTTGGCCTTTGGCAGCCATTTTGGTGACCTTGACCTTGACCCTGAGTGCCCATATTCAAACTTGGCCATGACTTTGGCCATATCTTGGTACCCTGAAAGTTTCATGTTGATAGCTCAAGCCGTTCATGAGTATAATGGTGCTAAAGGCGGGTGATAACAGCTAGTTGACCTTTGGCAGCCATTTTGGTGACCATGACCCAGGGTGCCCATTTTTGAACTCATCCAAGGTTTTGGCCATATCTTGATATCCTGAAGGTTTCATGTTGATAGCTCAAGCTGTTCATGAGATATTATGGTGCTAAAGGCATGTAGTAAAAACTAGTTGACCTTCGGCATCCATTTTGGTGACCTTGACTTTAGCTCCAAGTGCCCATTCTTGAATTTGTCAAAAATTTTGGCCAAATCTTGGTATCCTGAAGGTTTCATATTCATAGCTCAAGCCATTCATGATATATACAGTAATGGGAAAACACACACACACACACACACACACACACACACACACACACACACACACACACACACACACACACAATTATCCAATCCTACATTGCCCCATGAGGAATGTAGGAGCCTGGGGCTAGACAAGTTGGTCCTGACATTTAAGATGAGAGTGACCAGCCTCTCATCCCTGAGTGGCATGACATGAGCAATAAATCCCAACCACCCCTTGGATATAAACCTACACAGGCTCAATCCGATTGGAGCGCCTTAATTACCGACTAAACCACCAGGCACCATAATTTGGTTATATGGTTACCACCTAGCATAGTAAATGGTTACCTGGTGTACAGGAAACCATTTGGCTTGTTACTCGGTGTTGAGTCACCCATAGACTTAAAGAAGAGGAAAGAATGTAGGAAAGAAAGACAAGAGGAAGGAAGGAAGAGAGGAAAGGGCAGTCACCCAAGAGCAACACTACATCTTGTGAGTGGATGGTGAAGGCCCCCTCCTACCACAGTATATATATACAGGATATATACATGTCATTTTAACTCATTTCAACTTAGTTTATATCCAAGCATTGTTGGATTCAGAAGGTTGATTTGAGTAATAACCAGAGGTGGTCATTTCTACCTCTTAACTACAGGCCATCAATTCTTGTACATGCATTGTCATACCTTATCCAGTCCAGTATTGTTCCTTCAGGAGTGTAGGGGGTCAGGACTAGGCTTCTCAGTCCAGACATTGAAGAGGAGAGTGATGAGTTGCCCATGCCAACCGATATTACGTGAGAAGCAAATTGCTGATACACTAGAAAGCGTTAGGAGAAATACGCTGAGGTGATTTGGCCATATGGAGAGGATGGAGAGCGAGAAACTAGTGAAGAGAGTGTATGCGAGTGAAGTGGATGGGGAGAGAGGGTTGGGGTGGTCAAGGATAAGATGGAGGGATGGAGTGGAGAGGTATAAGAGAGAGGGGTGTGTGAGCTGGGAGCAGGGCTGTGAAATGACGGGGGACCGGATGACATGGAGGTGATTTGTTTGTGGCCATCCTTTACGGGATTAAGGCATCAGGCAGTAGATAGATAGGTGTTTTCTTGATGTATGGTTGTTATTGTACTTGTGATAGGTAACCCCTCTTTTTTATATATACAGGTATTATGTTTATGTTGTTAACGTTGGGTCTGGTTAGTACTTGGATGGGTGACTGCCTGGGAACACCAGATGCTGTTGGCATCCCTACGTGTCAAGTGGGGTTGGTGGAGGATTAGTGCCCCTCCCTGTAAAAACAATTAACTCTAAGCCCTTGGCCACCCCATTTGGGATACATGGCATCTGGCAATGGATGGATGGATGGATGTTTATGTTGTTACTGCTAGTATATTATTCTCCAACTTAAGAGATACTCCCTTCATTGTGAAAGTGTTAGTTTATTCTTCAGTATCTTTATCAGTTTAATGACTGCTTTCTTGCCGCCTCCAGGTATCTTTATTCATTGTAGGGCAGATCTGTTGTAGTGAAGAGTTTTGTCTTATGTAGCCATAATTATATTTTTGATAGTGGTCCCTGTAACCAGGATGATAATTATAGTAATGTAGATTTTTTTCATTCATTGTCCAGTGTTTTAGTTAGATTTTGTTGTTAGTGTCTGATTAATGGTGTATATCATGATTGTCAAGAGATTATGCTTTCTTGAGGGAGAAGTTTCTCTTGAAGCAGCCCAGTCAGTAAGTCATTCCTAAAGGATTTTCAAATGCAAGGTGCTTCTCTTTAGCAAAACCCGTCTTGTTGTCCTAGTGAAGCTCTGTATGGTTTTGCATCTGTCTTTTACTTCTGTATGATCTAGTGCTGCCTACTTTTCCCTTAGTCTTTATCATTCTTTTTCTGTACCTGCCCTCCTCTCTTCTTATTTCTCTCATCTTTCCTGTCACTTCTTATTGCTTTTCTTTCCTTTACAGGTGGCTTTACATTGAGTGACAAGCCAAATGGTTTCCTGTAAGCCAAGAAACCATTTACAACGCTGGGTGGTAACCATATAACCAAACCATACATGCTCCCTACGTGTCAGCAAGTGGGTTGGTGGAGGGTTAGTGCCCCTCCCCATAAAACAAATAAATCAGAGTCAAATGGCCACCCCTTATGGGATTATGGCATCTGGCAGTAGATAGATAGATTTTTTTTACCTTATGCTTGCCATTTAGTTTTTAAAATTAATTACCTCTACTTTAATTTTGTTACCCTTTCTACCCATGCAACGTGTATGAAGTGACGTCTTCCACCTCACGGCAAATCCATGATCTGTTCCACTCCAGCCTGAACCTGCTGTTCCATGCACTGCCAGAAAACCTTGGTGTGCGGTACCATGTCTACTACACGATGGTGCAGGTGTCAGGTCAGATCGGGCAGGTTCAGGCCGTGTACCAGTCAGCAGAGAAGATGCGCTCCACCCTTAACACTGCCCAGCCTCCACCCTCCACTGAGCAGATGCAGCAGCTTCTACGTCTTCTTCACCAGACCCTCCTGGCAAATAAACTTAGGTGGGTGATCTAGTAGTTTGAATACTTTGGGTGGGTGGTTAAGAGGTTAGAATACTCCAGTCAGGGTCCCAGTTATAGCTTCTCCAGCATTTGATCTACAAAAGGTACCTGGAGGAGTATTGTTCACCTAATATGATCAGTTGATCAAGTGTTACCTGTAGGTGACTTGACACTGAATGACAAGCCAGATGGGCTCATGTAGTCCCAGAAGCCACTTACTTCATTGGGTTAAAATACATGAAACTACTGAATAGCAGATTAGAAATAAGGGTATATGAAGGTGCACCTCTTGCAATTTTTTCAATTTTTCCAAATGTGAATAACATAAAGCCAAATCATTTTGATGTGAGATGAACAGAGGTAATAATTAGGCAGTCACATATGGCCGTGACACATTTAAACAGAATTCACTCAAGAGGAGGTTCTGGTATATCAACTCCTAGTGTAGTGAGGAGTTTAAATCTTCCATTATGATGGCATAGATAACATATATTTTATTTTTGCCACCTCCACATGATTGTATGAAACTGAAGGGAGATTCTTGTAGTGAAGGGGTTAGTGATACTTTATATAACTCCTCCACTTCAAGAAGGCTCTCCTAAGCTTAGTTGTGTGGTGCTATAGTATCTAAAGTCAGTAGTAGGCTATGCTGTCATAATTTAGAGGCTTAGAAAACAAAGGCAGACCAAGCTAACCATAATGATACATGTCCTAGTGAGGATGCAAGCAAAGTGATGATTGAGTTGCTGGGGACATATACGACAGAGAATGCGTCACAGGCCCGGGAGGATGCACACCGCTGCATCATTGCTTCACTGGCTGACCCCACCACATATATCATGGACCATCTTCTCACTCTCAAGGTAAGATATACGGAGAAAACATACACGCACATTTGCTTGCATGCGTGCATGTGCATACAGATGTGCATATGCACACATGCAGTGCACACAAACATATTATGGTACAGTATTCTAGTTAGCTCAGTCATAAAAGATGGTGCCTTCTTATGACTGTATATTCTTACTATCTCCAGATGGGTTTATTTGCTGAAGGGAGATACTGTATTTTGAATTGGAGGGATTAGGTGCAATTTTCATTAACCCTCTTGAGAATGATGACACAAATTGCATCATATCAGAGTTGAGCTGAAGAGTAAGCGATGATGTAGTGTGCGTCATTATCAGTTTTGGGCTGAAGAGATACTGATTAGGCAGTTTTTGACAAAAGTATTCACCAAAAATTAAGTTTGAGCATGAAGTGCATCAAACCTTGGTGAATCATAGGGGAGGGTGTCTATTTCAAGGTCAACACACTCAAACAGTCAGAGTCCTCTCGGATTTTGGTAGTGTGTGGGGGAGTGGGTTGCATATATGATTTTTGCCAGTTTACTCAAAAACTATTGGTCATATCGAAATTCCAACAACACCATGAGAAAGCTTGTGAAAATCTGCATGTGGATATATACTTTGCTCTTGTACACTGTAGGCAAAATTTTGTGCAAGGAAGTTGGGAAGCTAGTTTTACTCGGGAACTAGTTTATATTCACTGCATTCCGGTTCATTTGCTCATCAGTTTTGTGTGTTTTTATTAGGTTCTCTTAAAGAATAGACATCAGCAAAGATAGTGGTATGCAATTCATACCAGTATAACCAATTTCCAGGGCAAATAAAGTCAATGGGAATGTTTTCCTTTGTACATGGTGAGAGGCTGCCTTCACTCCATTCTCTCAGATCATTTCACAGAAACTTATAGAAAACTTACGGTTCCCGAGAGGGTTAATGTCTTTATTACCAGAGGTCTTTCGTAACGTGAATAAAATCATCTTGTGTCTGCGGGAGAGTAATGAAAAGTACTTCATTGTATTGAAAGGGTTAAATCTTTAAAAATAAGAAAAATCCCTAGAAGAACAAACATGGATAGCCATAGGTTGAGAATAATGAGAGCAGAGTGATGGTAGCTAAATGTGATAGGTTTTGGTAGTGCAGAGACAGAATATGGTATTGTACCTGAGGATGTGACACTGGCAGAAGCGAAGCATACTGTGAAGAACCAAAAGAATGACAAGGCGGCAAGTTTTGATGAGGTGTATAGTAGGATCAGAAAATGTAGTAGAGTGGAATGAAATGTTTGGAAATGTGTAAGAGAGTTGAGATGAGTGGGAATTTACCAGAGAAGTAAAAGACTGCTGTGATAGTGCGTTTGTACTATTTTGCTTATTCCTGTTTTTGGATCCTACCCTCCCTATTTGTTAGTGGGAAACAGGATTAGGATTGTGATGATGCTGATGATGACACCATTATTTACATGTATTTATCAGTTTCTTGGTATCATCATCTTCATCATCATCATCATTTTTCCTGTTTAAAGAAAAGGATGGGCATATAATTTAGGATTGTGATGATGCTGATGATGACACCATTAATTACATGTATTTATCAGTTTCTTGGTATCATCGTCTTCATCATCATCATCATTTTTCCTGTTTAAAGAAAAGGATGGGCATATAATTAAAGAGAGTTGAACGTGGTCCAACCTGGTCTTGAATCTTAATACCGTACTATTTCAGCCTGTGAAGTTTCTAGAAGGTGAGCTGATCCATGACCTGCTAACAATCTTTGTGTCAGAAAAGCTGCCAGGCTACATCCACTTCTACAACAACCACAAAGAGTTCATCTCTTCTATTGGTAGGAACCTTATTCATTTTATCCAGCACATATGGGCACTTCCCATTGTTGTGTTATGTTGTAACAGCTTATGTCTGTTTGTTTTTTTCTTTGTTTGAGAACTGCCTAATAGTCTAGTGATTAGAATCCCCTGGTTGGAGTGATGACCTCAATTAGGTTCAATCCCTGCAAAGTGACTGGAGGTTTTTCAGTTATGGAGCCAAAACCACCAGGGTTAGCAGTACTAGCCAGGTCATTTGTACTTGACTACTGTGACCTAAACTCAGGTCCATACCATTTGAGAAGAATAAAATGGGATTGGCTATTACTTTTTTTTTCTCTCTCTCTCTGACACTTATTTAACTTGGGGAAAAAGCCCTCATATTGAAGGGATTAAAGTAGGGTGTGTCTGACCCCACCTGCTTGAAAGTATTTCTTAAGCTAAATACAATCATCTTAAGCTAATAAACATAACATGAAAAGTGTTAATGTGTATCCCTTATGGTTCTGGTGGATACCAGTTTAACCAGGTGACTGAATTGATAGCAGATCAGGTTGGTTGGAAGAATTTTGTTTGTAGGAATGTATGATGGGGGTATGACACCCCATTTATTTCCCGGTGTAGTGATAGTTGTCGGATTGACTCTAGTCAGTCGGTGGTATGAAATGTGTAACTGTGGATATGTATCCGTCATGCACACACACCCTTAACCAAGTCCTTTAGTGGGAAAAGAGATATGGATGGTGATGATGATGGCCTAGTTGTCTGTTATACAAACCTCCCAAAACTATTTCCCCACAATCCAGGAAGAGGTCAAGGTAGGCAAACTGTATATACAACTGAAGTCATTTACTCCATGCACTATTAACCATCTCACTTCTCACCCCAGGACTGGACCATGAAGCAAATGTGCGCAAGATGCGACTGTTGACATTCATCCAGATGGCCGAGAACCAGACTGAGATGAGCTTTGACATTATCATGCAGGAGCTTCAGCTGGGGCCAGAAGAGGTTGAGGGATTCATTATTGAAGGTGAGATTTTTTCTACAACTTTTTTTTTTTTTTTTTTTTTTTTTTTTTTGAGAGAGAGAGAGAGAGTGGCTGGGAAAAAAAGGTAGGACGATGATGAAGTTGAGGGATTCATTATTGAGGGTAAGGTTTCTCTGTTAGCATTTTCTTTAACTCCTTTTGTGTAATGTCATTCTTGATAATACAAGGCAGTTTTATGCAGCTCATGAGTGTGCCTGGGGAAGAAAGGTCAGGATGATGATGATGATGGCATTATATTAATGGAAGCTATACCTAATCCCTCCAGTTCGGAATGTCTATCTGTCCCTTCATCTCTAGCTTCCTTTCTGGTTGTTCTATAGCTGCTGTTGTAGACGGCCATCATTCTTCTCCTAGATCTATCAGCAGTGGTGTTCCTCAGGGCTCTGTCCTATCACCAACTCTCTTCCTTTTATTCATCAGTGTCCTTCTAAGCTGTACAACTAACCCTATCCACTGTTATGCTGATGACTCCACCCTTCATCTTTCCATTTGGTTCCCGCAACGTCCATCTCAGCAGTTACTTCAACAAACTAGGGATGAGGCTATGGCACACCTAATGTCTGACTTGGCTCGTATCTCTGACTGGGGTAAAAATAATCTGGTTGTTTTTTATGCATCAAAGACAGTTTTTACACCTGTCAACCCGACAAAATCTTCCACAGGTATACTCACTAATGTTTAATAATATTCAGATTAATCCTGCATCATCCTTGAACATGCTTGGGGTTTCATTTACTCGGGACTTATCTTGGAAAGATCATATTACATCTCTTGTAAAATCTGCTTCCAAGAGATTAGGTGTGCTAAGCCGACTCCGTTCCTTCTTTACTCCTGCACAATTGTTGACTCCATACAGGGGTTTTATCCACCCCTGTGTGGAGTACAACTCTCGTGTGTGGGGAGGCTCCCCACATACAGCTCTTCTCAATAGGGTGGAGTCAAAGGCTTTTCGTCTCATTAACTGTCCTCCTCTTACTGACTCCCTTCAACTTCTATCTCTTCGTCGCACTTTTGCATCTTTATCTCTTTTCTATCGCTGCTTCAATGGTCACTGCTCCTCTGAACTGTCTGCATGCATTCCTCCACCTCTACGACGGGCACGTAGCACCCGTCTAGCAGCAAACTCTCATCCCTTTTCTGACCAGCTCTCTAATGCAAGAGTTAACCGTTACTCCCAGCCCTTCATTTATGCAAGAGGTCAGCTTTGGAACTGTCTCCCTCCGTCTGTATTTCCTACTTCCTATGATCTCCAGTCTTTCAAACGCAGTGTGTCCAGGCATCTCGAAATGATCAGATCTTGAATTTGGCTGTCTCTTGTATTTTGTTTTTCTCTTGGAAGGAACAACAATTGTGGGCTTGCAGCCTTTGGTTCCTTCTTCCTCACATTTAAAAAAAAAAAAAAAAAAAAAAATGATTAGATTAAAATATAAAAGGTTTCTTCATACTAAAGGGATAAAGATAAATTTTGTAGTAATGTTATGGTAGTGATGATGCAGTACTCCAGTAACTTTTTGGAGCATACAGTTCATGTGGACGATATCACCTGTGAGCTGGAGATTAGAATTTTGAAGGCGTGAATGATGAGTAAAAGGATTGATCGATAATTTCATTGGGCACTTTGTTGATTGTAATCCAAAATGCCATGAGAACATTGTGGATTGATAAACAAAGTTGTATTTGGTAGCAGTGTTGCCTTTAATTATTGTAGGTGGAGTTTGCCATTACCTACCATTGTTACATTGCAAGAAATTGTTGATGATGATACTGCATTACACCATTATTGCCCCATCAGGAATGTAGGGGCCTGGGGCTATATTATGTAGTCCAGCCATTCAAGGTAAGATTGTTCATTTACATTTCCCTTAGTAGCATTGGATGTGCAGTAATGCAGTTTGGTAATTACTATCTTTGCCTTAAAATCAAGTAGTCAGATACAGTAAAGGCAAGGATGTTTTTAAACTGTTCCATGATATTCAAAACTACAATATCTATCAAGCCCAGTATTACCACCAGCCTACCAAATTAACTACTTAACCTGTGTAGTGTATCTATGGTTAACTGGCGTCCAAGTGTCGTAAATACAGAAGCAGCAGCCAATTCCACATTGCCTCTTGCAAGATGTAGGGGCTCCAAGACTAGGCTACTTATGTGCAACCTTGACTTATCAAGAATCGGCATCTAGGACGTCATAAAGCTAGTGCTTGTTCTTTCCATGAGGACTGAGTAACAAATCCTGTCTCATCCCCTGCAGCCCTGAAGACAAAGCTGGTGAGTGCACGAATGGACCAAAACCAGCGTAAAGTGTTTGTAACATCCCGAGTCCATCGAACCTTTGGCAGGTCTCAGTGGCAGGCACTACACGAGACACTCACTGGATGGAAGGCCAACCTCGCCCTGGTTAAGGAGTCCATGCAGGCCATAGTCAATGCACCTATGAATACTGGGAAATGAGCTCAAACTTTTTTTTTTTTTTTTTCCACCTGTCATCTTCCATTTCTTCTTTTTCATCATGCATTTTTCTTTCAGTAATTTAGATTGGATGATGATGATGATTTCTTCCTCCTACACCTTTCATACACAGTAGTTTCTTTACCTATTTTTTAAACAGAACTTTTTTTTTTTTTTTTTTTTTTTTTTTTTTTTTGTTAATAATTTGCAGCTGGTTTTCATATTGCCATTTCTTCATTACGTTTTCTGCTTAATAATCATAATTTCGCTGTGTATTCTCTATTCTTGTAGCAGTTGTTAATGTCTCCAAATATGTTTAGACCCTCATGTTTTCTATCATGTCTTGTCAGGCTCAAGTAAATGAAGATGAAAAGAGGTGAATTTTATTTCAGAAAACATTAATTTCTGTTGTGGCTAACAGAATAGTGATTTTGCTGTTTTACAGTACCACTTTGTTAGGTGTTTTGCATGACTAAGGCAAAGTATTTTTATTTATTTGTTTATTTAGTATACCTCATAATATAGTGTTTTCTTTAGAAGTGTAACATTTACAAGTTCTGGTACTTTTAATAGTACATTTGTACCTGACCAAATTCAGAGCAAAAACAGTCATTAATGAGCTGGCTGGGAGCTTTAATAAAACAAATGAAGTTTCTGTAAAATTTTATTACTACAGGTCTAGCTAACAATTGCACTTGGTTCAACATTTTATAAAGCAACATTCATACATTTATACGTATGAAAGTTGTACAAAAACTGTACATAATAAATAACAATAAGGCACTTACATCATTCATACCAGAACTAGAATTACAGGTGAAGCTACTCTTTTAGTGTGAATATTATTTTGTCCAGCTAAAGCTATTGGCAGGCAAGAATGGATAAAATACTGTGTGGATTGGTGTACAGTACACTGTACCATTTCAGTGTAATGTCACTGTCATTATTATAGTCTTTCTGCCTCCAGATGATTTTACTAAGCATAAGAAAGGCATGTTTTACTGAAGTCATGAACAGATAGTGTTTACTTTTCTTCCATTAAACAATTTTATTATGGTTAGTAGAGGCAGATCTACTGAAGGAATAAATTACAGGCATACATAACAAACAAGTTGCACTGACACACAAATGCATCATAAAAGTTAAGTATAATTATGTTAACCTAAGAACTGGAAGAATTCTCTTGGTTCCACATTAGCTACAGGTAGCCAGGTAAAATATGGGAGGGAGGGAGTTATAAGGGAGTGTTAAGAAGTGTGATGTGATCATCAGGACTATGAAAGGAAAGATAGGTAGAGTAGTGGCTGTGCTATTAAATCTATGCAATCAGTGGGGTAGGCAAGCCCCCTGTTTATTGAGGTTGTTTAGAAAACACCCATGGACAGGTATTGTTTAGTTACATTGTACTGTACAGTACATAGTAAGCAACAAGAAAGCAATATCAGAATTAGGGTATTTTCCATTATGAATTAATGATACAGACATAATATTTTAGAAGGGAAGGAGTTACAAGGAAGTAATAGTGTATGGAAAGTGTTTGTGGTGTAAATGAACTGGCTATCAGGACTGCGAGAGGAAAGGATGTGTATAAAGATTAATAGCCGAGACTGACCCCTTCAAACAGAGGACGTGATTCATAATTCATTCTTGTAAACTCAGATGACTTTGTTCATCTCTGGAGAGACCTTTTGTTGTATGGAGTTTAGAAATAATCTTCAATAACCTCCTCACAACCATGTCTCTCCCAAAGCAGAATAAAATCATCTGGAGGTCGAAGAATATGATAAAAATAGTCATCACAGTGAAGGGATTAACAGAGACAGAGTGAGAGAGCCATTAATGGACATTTTACGGACACATTTCCCCAATAACATGAGATACTGAGTTGTGATTCGTTTGGATAAATGATGGTACCTCATTTACCCCTTTTCCTAGTCCCCCCCCCCCATGCACAAAATTAACCCGTTAACTGCTCATGGCGGTTTTTTGGAGGTGTCTGTGGTGCACAGACATAGGGGTAGAAATGAAATTTTCCAAAGGCCAACTTTTGTCTTAGGAATTGAGAGAACACATGACAAAGTATATAGTAACAAAATATTAGCTCAATATTTACCTTGGTAAAGCCATGGATGAACATCAAAGTGTCTGATTCCCTATTGGAATGTATGGTTTTCATTTTCGTTTTCTTTTTTGAAGGCTCAAACATGCTTGCATGGGTCGGCCTTGGTCACCATGGCTGTATATTCGAAATTCACCTGCACAGCCAGGTCTGTATTGAGCAGTCGCACTCGGAACAGCCCAGGCTGTATAGAACAGTTAACGGGTTAAATAGCTGTCAAGAGGATGTCTGAGCCCCTGTAGCATTTGTCAGTGCTACAGTATATTCTGGGCTAGAAAATTTGCAAATCTGAAGTACTGCAGAGTTTGAAGGTGGGAGGAGGCACTGCAAGCCAAGAAGGTGGATAGATATGGTAAACTGAGTGCATGAGAATATGAGGTTGATAAGACTAAGAAACTGATAGTGGATCAAACTTGTTAGGAGTTTAGGATGGAGATGTAGCATTCTTTCATTTTATGAGGCTTTTACAAAAACAGATCGTGTAACAAATTTAGTGCTACTGTGGTTGTACTGTGAGAAACCTGCCCTCTCAGTGATCATATAAGTGAAAAGCTGATCATCATCATCATCCGGACCTCCTTTCCCACCCAACGGCAGGGTGAGGATCATAAAACGAAAATAGTCCTATATCCTTACTGGTCGTACAAGAAAATGATTGTATACCAAGTGAGAGTATAATGAGGGTGTGTTTGTGGCAAGGGTCTGGCACCCCTGTTTTTAGCTGGTGATATCATAATCAATGGCCTGACTGTAGCTGGTAGGTAATGTGAAATGTGTGAATGTTTATGTTTTATGAATAGGAGGTGAAGTCAGAAGTCTGGTGGCATGTATAGTAAGTGAGTGAGAGAGTATGGGACATTTACTTGGGCAAGCTTTCAATAGTTCTTGCTCTCGAGATCTATCTCAAGGAGGGAAAAGAGGCTAGGATGGAGTTTAAAAACTGTTCACGTATCAAGTGCATTTTTAGTAATCCATCCTGTCATAGTAAGGTGGAAGCCTTTACTGGTATCATACAAGAAAACCTGAATTAGACAGTTCCACAAAAATTTAAGCTAATATGGAGTACCATACTGTCAACTGTATCTCCCTTGAAACTTCCTCACCAATTGCTTTTCACTGTCACTAAGCACCGAACCCTCAATCTATTAGAACCTCACACAATCTTACATCCACACAGAGTATGCTGCAGATAAAATTATACTTACATACTGAAACTGTTTACAAGTACTCTGAAGATACAACAGTTTTAACCTAACGTGGGCCCTTTTCAGGTAGGGTATAATTTCCTCTATTTGAACAATCCACAGCATTGAAACTAAGACCCAGAGAAGGCTAAGTTCCTAAGGATTATCAGCTCCAAGACCATAAACATGAGAACAGTGACTCAGTACCTACTTTGAGGTGACATGGCCTGGGGCTAAAACTAAAACTATAATGGTAATAAAGAATTGGCCAGTATCACATATTCAAGTACCAGGTTAGGATGAGAGGGCAGTTGAAGAGAAAGACTGGCAAATCTAGATGTGTGGGTATTTTTAGGGCAATATGAAAGGTGGATGTTTAGAAGGTGGTTCAAAGAGGGTGGTGTTTTTAGGTCAGTAAGATGGAGCAGGTATTTTTAATGGAATATGATGAGACAGTAAGAAAATGGATGTGATTTTAATGTGTACTTTGGAGGGTTGTAAAACCTGGCAAGTATTTTTAGGGTGGTAATAATAAAAGTTAGTCGTCCACGGCATCAGGATCCTTGATAAGCTTCCACTCCTTGGCACAGACTTTGAGTGCATCGTGCGCATACTCCCGAGCCTTAGGTAACACCAGCTCAGGGTTGTCGATTTTGGCAATTGCCTCCAGGGCAGTCTGGCAGGGAAGGAAATCATCATCATCATCATCATCATCAGTACCACCACTGGCACTAATTACCAACATCACTATCAATAATCATCATTATGATTATCATGACCTTTTTTTTCCCACCTAAAGATGAGGTGAACTACATTCCGCAATTTACAAGTATTTTTACAATGATTACATGAACCTTTTCACCTGAATGCCATACAGTTAATTTTACTCAGTCCACCACCAGACAATTCTATGTGAAATAAGGAAGACCTTTCATAGTGATGGGGTCAAACCCCTCCTATCTGAAAAATCTATCCTAAGTGGAATTAAATCATCTAGAGATATCAAGAATAAAACAGAATCATCATCTGACTGAAGGTGTCAATTTCATCAACACAATGATGATCTTTGCTCTGTTCTTACTAATGTTAAATGTTGTCTAGCAGAGAACACTGTGTAATAAATGGGTTAGATAAAATCTCCACAAACCCCTTCCATATCATTCTGTGTGTTGTATATTACTCTACATGCCACAGGATAATTCAGCTCTTGAGAAACCTCATAGTGAAGGGCTGTCTTCATTAGCTCCTTCACTACAATGATGTATTTTTCATTTTACAAGGCTGCCACCAGACTGTATTATTCAAGTTAAGAACCTTCTAAAAGTAGGGAACCTAACAAATGCTGTACCTAACCCCTCCAGTCTGAAATGTCTTTCCTAAGCTGAATAAAATCATCTGGTGGTAACATCCATCCATCCATCATCCAATCCTACATTGACCCATGAGGAGCACAGGAGCCCAGGGCTAGGCATTTGGTCCCGACATTTAAGATGAGAGTGACCAGCCTCACTCATCCCTGAGTGGCATTACATGAGCAATCAACCCCAACCACCTCTTGGATATAAACCTTCATCAGCTCAATCCGTTTGGAGTGCAATAATTACCCACTAAACCACCAGGTGCCAAAATTTGGTTATATGGTTACCACCCAGCAGAGCAGATGGTTTCCTGGTGTACAGGAAACCATTTGGTTTGTCCCTCAGTGTAGAGTCACCCACAGGCTGAAGGAAGAGGAAAGAATGAAGATATGAAAGACAGACAAGGGAGTGTAAAGTCACCCGTAGGCAGAAGGATAAGGAAAGAATGAAGGAAAGACAGAAGAGAATGGAAGGAAAGAAGGATGGAGAGGAAAGGGCAGACACCCGAGAGCAGCACTACATCGAGTGAGTGGCAGGAATAAAAAAGGAAAGGAAGGGTTTAAGTATTTTACTGGAATTGTAGAATTAAATTTTGTGGGCATTTTGCATGGCTACTAAAAGATGCTTAGTGACGTATGAGGGACAGGCAGTTCTCATTAAAAGTGAGGGGTCTATTTCAAAATATAATTTTCCATAATACTAAGTAAGCCAGACTGGCTTTATGGGTAGCACATGTAGTTTAATAGGCAATTTTCTGGTAGTTTACTGTGAACCTGACAGAAAACACAAAAAAGGGTGTTAGAGGATTTACAGTACAGCAAGTCCTTGTCATATCACCTTATTTATGTTCTTTTTTGTTTTTCATAGCGATTTACGGAAATACTACCATTTAAAGTTTCACTGATACCTATAATGCTGATCTGCCACTTTCCCCAAAGTACAGCACAAAATATATGGAAAATGTGGATATTTTGGAACAAATTATAAGTTAGGGATGTGTTCCAAAATATCTCAACATCTATACAATTACGCAAGCTGGCAAATAAGGTTTATATGTAGCAATGGAAGTTTTAAAAGTTTTCCCTAACACAGTGGACTTCACAGGAAATAAGAACACACACACATAAAGTCAACTTTTAGTGGAAAAAAGAACACATAAAATGGCAGCTTCACTATACCTATTGTTGTTGTGGCCCCAGGCTCACCTGAAATATGTACCTGGTGGACTGTAGGTTTAAGTAAAAGGGTGGCTTATAAGTTATTATGAGGATATATGGTACAGTACACAAATTAAATCTGACCTTGCAATGTGTGTCGATGATTTTCTCTGCAGTGGTCTTATCATGACTGACCAAGAGGTAGACGATGACACAGCCACGGTACTGAATATCCTTGTTGGCGTGGGAGAGAAGGAACTGCAGAATCTCTTCCCAGTCCTTTGCCTGGGGGGTGAAAGTAGAGAGAAGTACAGAAGGATAATAATATGATGAATGAAACTTAGCTGCTGCATCTCACAGACACATTATTCATGCCCCCAGAATCATGGCTGTGCCTCAGAGGCCAACATTATTATCCATCCATCCATCATCCAATCCTGTGCCGCCCCATGAGGAGTGTAGGAACCCGGGGCTAGGCAAGTTGGTCCTGACATTTAAGATGAGAGTGACCAACCTCGCTTATCCCTGAGTGGCATTACGCGAGCAATACACCCGAACCATCCCTTGGATATAAACATACACAGGCTCATCCGACTAGAGCTCCTTGATTATCCACTAAACCACCAGGTGCCATAATTTGGTTATATGATTACCACCCAGCGACACGTAGTAAATGGTTTCCTGGTGTACAGGAAACCATTTGGCTTGTCACTCAATGCAGAGTCACCCATAGGCAGAAGGAAGAGGAAAGAAAGACAGAGAAGGGAGTGAAAAGTCACCCACAGGCAGAAGAATGATGAAAGAATGAAGGAAAAACAGACAGAAGAGGAAGGATAGATGAGAGGAAAGAGTAGACACCCAAAGCAGCACTACCTCGAGTGAGTGGATGGTAAACGTCCTCACGTACTGCATTATTATTATTATTATTATTATTATTATTACATATTTTTATACATATATCAGTCAATCTACCGACTATAAAAAAAGGGGGGGGAGGCCAAAACCCTGTCATGTGCTCCCCTTACCAACCTGTTTCAATGTTTCGCTACACTCATCAACTTACACTCATATCCATCCACCTCCTTCTAGGCCTGCCATGTCTCCTCCTACCTTCAGACTCACTCACATGTACCCCTTTCACCATCCTAGCTCCATCCATTCTCTCCATTTGACCATGCTATCTCGGCACACTCACTGCTACCCTAATATGAACTGATATCACTACTTCACATCTTTTGCAAGTTCACATTACAGGTATTTTTTATCTTATCCACTCTATGCACTCCGTGATCCCAATATCATTGTTCTCACTACTGGCTCTTTGCTCATACTATAACAAAGTCTTTCACCCATAAGTTAATATGGGCTCTACACACCACACAACCCTCATCCAGCCTCCACATTCAAATTAAAGCCTTTGTAGTTTGACCAAACTTTTTCCCTTTGCCATTCCACTTTCCAATTCCTTTATTACCTCTCTTTGCTAATACTGTACAAAGGTACTGAAATCCGCTCTCCAGTTCAAATCTCTCCATTCATCACACTAATGCCTGCTTATAAATGAGGAGGAAGCAGAGTTAGGATAACTTTTATCTATCCATCCATCCATCCTCTAATCTTGTCTGCCCCATCAGCAGCAAAGGCTATGCTTTTCAGTCCTGACATCGAAGTTGATGGAGAACACCCACTCCCCCGTGTGGCAGTATGTAAAGTAACTCCCAGGGACCCTTGGACTTGAACCCTTACTTGCCACATCCAGCTGGTGTACTTAAGCTAACAGACAAGATATCCTGTTTCCACCTAATGTAGTAAATGGCTTCTTAGGTTTCCACTTGGTTGTTGCCTAAAGGTAACAACTGACTGAGTGGATGGATGTGGAGAGGTTGCATTAAAACAACTAGACAAAATTCAGAACAAAGCTGTTAGAATTATTAACAACCCTGCCATCACAAATAAACTACCTCCCCTACAAGTAAGAAGGAATGTTGCCTCCCTTGCATTATTTTACAGATATTTTTATGGCAACTGCTCAGATGAAGTTGCATCCATGGTGCCACCTCCCCATGCCTTCCCTCGTGCTACACGGGCATCTGGTAACGCTCATGACTGGACTGTCACTCAGCCATATTGCAGAACTTCTGCCTATCAGAATTCTTTCATTCCTCGTACTGCATCTCTTTGGAACTCGCTTCCCCAGAGTTGTTTCCCTCCAAACTTCAACCTATAGCTGTTCAAGTCTAACTGTTACAGATACTTTATGAACAGAGGACACCAGTAATCTGGTGTATGGATTAATATTTTTTTTATTCATTTGTTTTTCCTTCCTCTGCTCTGTTTAAAAAAAAAAGAAAAAAAAAAATGATGATGATGATGATGGGAGGCATTATACTCCGTCTTAGCTCAGAGTTTGGTGCTTCGTCACTAACCCGTTCATAGCTATTTCACGAACAAACCTATAAACTAGTCACAATACCCAAAGAATCTTTAATGTTTCATTACTTAACACAATGGATTTGGTGAAGTTTAACCTCATCATAAGAGAGAAAAAAGTCCACAGTTGGAGCACTTGTAGTATGGAGCTGAAGTGATCACCATCTTCTTTGTTAACAAACAGGGAAGCACACTGCTAAGGGAATTTGTCTGCGCGTTTCAAACCTTGCCGTGCCCGCACCATAGGTAGTTTATGCACGTGGTTCATTTTTGGGGGGTCAGGCACCTTGTTGTGTCATAGAAAACCGTGGCATAGGCGACTTGACGGTATATATATATATATATATATATATACAGTAAAAGTCCCATTATTCGGCATCTATGGGACCGGGATGATGCCAAGATACTGGATTTACTGAATAATCAAAAACCTACCCGCTCAGTACCTTAAATATATTGGTGAACACTGTCATCACCACTTACGGTATTACAACTGTTTGGAGAGAGTACTGTATATTGTACAATACTGCAATCAATACAGTACTATACTTGAATCTGAAACATATAATAAATTAGTGAACATATACAAGTGTAATGACACAGTAGGTATACAAGTCAGATAACACTTCCTGGATGGCTGAAATGATACGTAATATTACCTACCAGCTCAGTACATCACTTGTATTGCTCATCACTACTTATATTATTACAAATATGTTTGGAGTGAGTGCTGTATACAGCATTTTTTCCAAACAAAATAAAATAGTCGGAAAATTGCATAAAATAAAGTGAAGGAATATGAATTGGTAAGGTCTTTCTGATGAAAGTTAATCGTACATTTAGCACTCATTCTTTTTTTTTTTTTTTTTTTTTTTTTTTTTTTTTTTTTTTTTCATGTGAAAGGGAGAGTATTGATGGACACAGTAATGTATTCCATTAACCCCTTAATAACCTCCGGCATTGAACAACCCATTACAGTAAAAAAACTGTGAACAATTATGGGAAGGGAACGAAGGTCACTGGTATGTTTACACGACTCTACGATACGATTCCAAGCATTCAGAGGGTCGGTTAATCTCAGATGTTTTCGCCCATTTGGTAAATGCACCGTAACTTTGTAACTTCTCCCGTGAACCATAGCATGGATTTAGGAAACTAAATAATACATTGTTTGGTATGCCAGACGATTATCTTCACATCTTTAAGAAAATGGAAGAAATTTAATCCCTCTCTGAGTACGTAGAGTAAGTTTCTTCCATTCTTCTATCAATTTGTTTTTCTTAAACACGTGAAGATAATCGTCTGGCTCACCTAGCAATGTGTTATTTAGCTTCCTAAACCCATGCTATGATTCGCTATGAGTCACGGAAAAATTTATAAAGTTACGGGGCATTTACCAAATGGGCGAAAACATCTGAGATTAACCGACCGCCTGACTGCTTGGAATCGTAGCGTAGAGTCATGTAAACATACCAGTGACCTTCGTTCCCTCCCCATAATTGTTCAATTTTCTTTATAGCTCACACTGACTTGATATCACTGACATCAGTACTGTAAAGGGTTGTTCAATGCTGGAGGTTATTAAGGAGTTAATGGGATACATAAATGTTTGCATCAATACTCTTTCACATATAAACACAAAAACAAACAAAGGAATGAGCGCTAAATGTACATTTAACTTTCATCAGAAAGACCTTAGCAATTCATATTCCTCCAGTTTATTTTTAAGTATTTTTCTGACTTTAGGTTAGGTTAGGTTTGGTTAAATTATTCGGTACAGTTAAACTCGGTTAGATTAGGTTTAGTTAAACAGGACAGTCCCTTCCACCATTATGCTGAGGAATCAAAATACTAGAGCTGTCACAGCTGTACAGCTAAAAACAACAGGGAAACTGATTTAACAAGCACCATTTATTTATGGGTAATGCATTACAGTATCAGTGGTTCATGGGCTACTCAATTACCAGTAAATGTCACTTTCAGGAAGGCGTCAAGAATGAACGAATTTTAAGAATTAGCGAGGGGGCTTGGAACGTATCCCTCGCTAATTTGGAGGGAGTGGTTACTGTACTGTATGATACTATCCAATACTGTAATCAATACAATACTATACCTGAGTCTGAAAAAATATAGAAATTAGTGAACATACAGAAGTGTAATGAAACATTAGGCCTACAAGTCACAGATAACACTTCCTGGACTGCCGAGATGATCCTGGACATCTGCCGAACAATCAAAGATTTTCATAAATGGGACTATTTCTCAAAACTGCTGAAATGTTGGATCTACCGAATAATCAGTTGCCGAATAATAGGACTTTTACTGTATATATATATATATATATATATATATATCTACAATGTTTTTCAAAATTGGTGCTGCAAACAGGGACTCTGAGAAATCGGCTTCACTGGTACCAATGAAACTTGAGACAATAAATATATTTCAAATTTCCTGAGGAATCAACAGCAAAAAGGAGCTCTTACAAAAAGAAAAAAAAAAAAAAAAGTACATATAATGAGGATTTGTTGTACACAAATCTGATGTGGCATACCTCAAAGACCTTCATGAGACATTTTGGTGATTCTGACATCACCATACACAGTGCCCCAGCTGCTGCCTTGATAATCTCTTCATCCTCATCTGATGCGCACAGGAACAGGTACTTAAACTTGTCATTATTACCCTCAAGGAGCGTCACAACATCTGGTGACATGCACAAGTTGGCCATACACTGTATAAAGAAAGAAATGTTCAGACTGGCATAATATTACCTAACAGCAGCCATACACAATCCCATATATATATATATATATATATATATATATATGTATGTATATATATATATATATATATATATATATATATATATATATATATATATATATATATATATATATATATATATATATATATATATATATATATATATATATATATATATATATATATATATATATATATATATATATATATATATATATATATATATATATATATATGTATGTATATATATATATATAATTTTTAATAAGAATACTTTTTAGTCTGACAGAGTACAGCAGTGGTAAGGTCTTCCTTGAGTTTCAAGTTTTATTACAATACTACACAGTACTGAAAAGTATGATAAAACACATTAGTCGGGCAAAATATGCAGAACTGCTGCATTTGGTCTCTTAATTTTGAGGGAATGAAGATTTATAACTGATTCAGTATAATACTGTTCAGGTTAAACCTACCTGTATGGCTGCTCTTCTGATCATTTCATGGTGCTCGAACATGAAGTTCTCTATGAGAGGAAGACCACGTTCTTTGATGATGCGTTTGCGTGTGGACTCTGACATGCCGGCAATGTTAGTGAGACCCATCAGTGCCTCAAAGTTTTCTATGGCAGCGCATTCTGGATTTAATAGCTTAAGGAGTGGACGCACCACCTCATATGCCTGAAGGAAGGGATGAACATACAAACAGATGATGAAGATGAATGAGAATTATTCACCTGTATCAATGGCTAAGATCACTGATGGCATACAAATGACAACAAATTGGTGACCTGTAAATCCCGTAAAACATGAACATTAAACATGTGAGTCAAAGGACAATTTTAAATGGCTGTAAATTTTAAACTCTTTGTGATTTACTGTCCACATTACATTTCATCCTTTTGTATACTACTGATGCAAACTATATCACTATTAAAACAGCATAAATAACACAACAGAGAATGTTTACAAGAGGTGCAATATATAAAAATTTGGAAGGATGAGGAGCTACAAGCCTCATATACCAACTAGAATATGGCTGTGGATGCCTGGCAGTGTTACCATGTCCATTGTACTTACTCTCTGGCCTGGGAATGCCACTTCCGGGTTGATAGTGATGGCAATGCGAGCAAGAGCATTGGCGGCAGTGATTTTACCCTTCTCTGTGCCCTCCTCAGCCAGAGACAAGAGTGCCTTAGTGCCTCCTTGCTGCACCACCAGGCCCCGGTTCTCCTGGCTGGAGCACAGCGCATTGAACAGCCTGTTGGAGGAATATGGATAAAGTGTACATTCTTAACCATCAACTTTTTTTTTTTTTCCCCCCCCATAAGTTCTCAGTAAGTTCAAGAAAAACTGGGTGTGTAAGTTCCATTGCTGACATCTGTTCTTTCTAATAAGCACAAAGTAGAAGAGCTGTATTAAAGTTCCGATGCTATCCATGAAGATTTGCTAGTTTTCATCACTTTATATCATCATCATCATCATCATGATCCGGACCTCCTTTCCCACCCAAGGGCAGGGTGAGGAGTAGCAATGTTCAGACAGCCCAAAATTGCCCAATCCAATGGGCCACGTTTCCATTCACTCATCATTCAAGCCCCCGAAATCCTGGCTCTATTGGATACGCCAAAAACATTCACCACGTTCTGTAGCTTCACATAATCGTATGCGACAGAGTCAATCCAGACGCTGCAACGTTAAAAAGGGGTGCCAAAATTCCCTGATCATGCACTTCTCCTCACAACATTCATCCAGCCAGCTCGATCTCCTGTCAGTTCCCTAGCCTCACCAACTTCCAAACCTCTTCCTCACACATTCATCCACCATATCTCTCCACCTTCTCCTTGGCCTACCTCGCCTCCTCCCCCCTTCAAATTCACTCAGATATACCTTCTTCACCACTCTATTGTTAACCATTCTCTCCACATGACCATGCCATCTCAGTACACTCTCTTCAATTCGGGTGCCCACCAATTTCCTCACTCCACATCTTTCACGAATCACATTATTTCGTATCCTAGCCACCCTCTGTACTCCACATACATTCCTCAGCAGTCCCATCTCCACTGCTCTTACTCTTGACTTTTCATTTTCATGCCACACCATAGTCTCACATCCATATGTTTAACCCCTACACCGCGGGCTTGTTTACCAATGACTTGCGTGTGCCGCGGGGTTATTTGGGCTCCGACAGACTCTCAAAAAATATTTGCCAAAAATCAGTTATTAGTCCTAGAATAATAAAATTACATATGCTTATGGCACATACCTTCAGCTTTCTCCTGGAATGATTGTTGAGCCTTCGTCGGTTACCGTAGGACTTGTGGAGACCTCTGAAGTAGGGTAACGAAGTCTCCACTTTACACTTCCCGACAACCCGTAATATGATTACCACAGCCAGATACAAACACTATAAACACTATTCTACAATTTTCAAGTAGTTTGGGATCCATACTCAAAAAAAAAAACACTGTGAAAGCAATGGAAATTACGAGCGCGTCTGATCGTCGCACTGGCACTAGTTCGCTCATGGTAGTCTGTCATTTATTATTCATAAAACCCCTCACACTTTATATTTCTATTACTATATAACGCTTATATATATCTACAGTCTTTATCCATAGGTTTCCTTCAGTAGTATTAGTTTATTGTCACTGTAGGGATTCAATTTCTTTCAGTAAAATACGTAGCATTCACTTTCTCGTCCTGTATACTGGCACTGAGAGTGAATGTCACTTTCATCTTCACTCTCATAACTCATAGCATTCAGACATGCTAGAGTGAAACTTTCACTTTCATTACTCCTAGGGTATATACTCATATTCTTATAATACTACTCATTTACATTTCTATTTACGTTCTCTATTTTATTTACGTTATTTACATTTCTATTTTATTTACACTGTGTTGTGCACTGTCACTTGAAATAACTTATAAAACTATTTTCCACTGTTCACGTATATTTACATTCATTACTTTCACTTGCTGTTTACACATTATTTACACATTATTTACAATTCCACTTGCACTGTTTTACTCAATAGAAAGATCGTAGTCACTCTTTTATCAATTGCCAGCCCTTTACCTCTTTCCACACGAGGTTTAGTACGGGGTAAAGGTCACAGGGCCCTTGCATGGGGGTGAAAAAAGGCCCTGAAGTCAGCAAGAGGATGAGCCGTACCTCCTCTTCGGAATCTGAGAGAGAACTGCTAGGAGGGCCGGCCCGGGTTGAGAGGCCTACTTGAGGGTTATTCAGCACTACCAACGTAGCTCTTGAAACAGCTAAGCCTAGCACTGATATGATTGGCAGGAAATCTAGACAATACATTATAAATTTGGTAGTTCCAGGTGAATGTAAATATCATTTAGGCTTCTCCCTTCCCTTCTTACATGTATATTTATTACGAAAATAGATTAGAGGCCTACTTAGGAGATATATAATCAGAGCTACCAATGTTAAATCTTGAAACAGCTTTGTGTAGCACTGATATGATTGGCAGGAAATGTAGACAATACATTATAAATTAGGTAGTTCCAGGTGAATGTAAATATCACTTAGGGTTCTCCCTTCTCTCCTTACATGTATATTTATTACGAAAATAGATTATACGGCATATTTCAAGGGGAAAAAAACAGCGAAAATTAGCGAACGAGTGCACGTGAGGTGTTGTCAGGTGATAATTAGCCAATTCCAGGTGTATGGCACTCTCACTTACCTGATTTCTTTCTTGTATATATTATTTGGTATAAGAATACGACATAGGGCTTATATCAATGGATGAAATCAGTGAAAAATTCCAGGGAAGATTTACTTAGCGTAGCATGGCCGGGCAGGCGAGAGGATAGGGTAATGGAGTGGGGGTAGGGAGGGGAGTCAAGAACGGGGAGAAATGGCTAAATTGTCAACAATGGATGGGAGTACAGATGAGATTAGGAGTGCTGACTAGTGTTGGACATTGTCAGTACTGATAGATGATACAAGCCCCCACTTGAAAGCCCGGGTGAATTCAAAATAACACAGAATCACAAAAGCGACGCCCCGCGGTATGATCCCTTGCTCCCAAGCGTCACGAAAGTGACGCCCCGCGGTTAAGGGGTTAAAGTTGGCACTAACACAACATTTAAATGTAAAAAGTTAAGTTTAGATATTTTGGAATCTATCCTTGATATAATGAGGACTGCCTGTGCAGTAAGGTCTTGTTATAAGTTGCCTTTTCTGATACTCTTCATCTTGAGGCTGTTGCATGCAAGTTGTGATATTTTGGAACACACTCTGGACTTCACGGAGTGATGGTAGTGCCAAATGGCATGAAGGAAAGTCTTAGATGGAAAAACATACACTGATATCAGCCCTTTTATTCCCCCTCACCCCCTTTCTTTTTGTAACTCGGTATATACTTTATGTTAATTTCCTAACACCCAACAGTCCATCTTCATGCCATTCACATTCATATGTCACCACGTCTGCCCTAATACCCACTGTGCATGCTAAACCTGTCTTCTGGAAGATCAGTAAGGTCTATTTCAGTGAAAAATAAAATCACACTGTTCCCTGTCCTGGCCTGTGACTGGACTAATGTCCTTTGGAAAAGCTGATCACTTTAACAGCATAACCACCACCTGACTTAATAATGAAAACACATCATGTTGAAAAAGTCAATGGAAAATATATATTTCTAGCCTTTTTCTTACACAAAGATGTTTACTGAGTGAAATCATCTGGTGGCAGCATACTGAAAATAAGAAAATTTATCATACCAATCCCCTTACCTTACATCAATACAATATCTTGGCAACTTCTTAACTCAGCTGATAATGAACTCCTGAAAATGTGGCTGACTACTCTACCTACCCTTTCACTACACACTTCATACTGTACCTATCTTACCATCCATCATCCAATCCTACGTTGCCCCAAGAGGAGTGTAGGAGCCCGGGGCTAGGCAGTTGGTCCTGACATTTATGATGAGAGTGACCAACCTCACTCATCCCTGAGTGGCATTATGTGAGCAATGAACCCCAACCACCCCTTGGATATAAACACCTATCTTTTCTCATAGTTTGTCTCCTAACTCACTTGGTCATGAACTCCCTGGAATCTGACTTTCTAAACTGCTGAGAACTATAAGAAATGACCCGCTAACCTTTCTTTTTATGGCCTTTCACTTCATGCCTAATCCCTCCCTACCTCACACCTGTCATTACTGTAACACTTCACCTCCCAGAACTTCATCTGGCAGTGACTCTGAAAATGACTTTTGGTTTGCTTAACACTGAAGGAAAAAAATCCCCTTTCATTTTTCTGCCTTATATAACAGTACTTCACATCTCATTCCTAATCTATCCCTGCTGCACACCTACCCTGAACATATTTTGCCTGAAGTCTTACCTGGGAATAAGCAAGCTCCCTGGAATTTTGAATCTTGATTTTTGCTGAGCAAAGTACAACCCAACCCCCTAACTTTCCATTTTCAGCCTTTTAGTATTTCACATCTCATACCTAACCCATCTCAACCTTCGGCCTATCCTTTTCAAATTTTGCCTCCTGTCTCACCTGGCAATGAGTTCCCTGGAATTGTGACTCTCTGTTTTGCTGAGCACCGCAAGAGCTGAGCCTGCTCCCTCCTCTGCTAGGATCTTAATACGCTTGTCAATGAAGTCCTGGTCGTCGAGGTCATGCTGCTCTGGGACGTGCTGCTTGGCAAACTTGGCCAGCTCCACCATCTCGGGGATCATCTCTTGTTTGTCATACGCATTGCACAGGTTGACAAGTGTTGCAACCACACCATACAAGCAGTTGAGGTCACCAGACTGTAGGTTGGATCAAGACTATGGGTTAATATACAGACTCTCACTTATTTCCATCTCTACATACAGCACTTCTAAACAGGGTGGCATTAATGGCTTTCACTTTATCCATTTTATTTCCTCTCGCTGACTCCCTTCACTGTTATAGTACACCTCTCCTTTTCTGCTTTGGTCACCTCCGAAGTCTCTGCTTGCTAACAGCATACACATAGCATCTATCGAAGCAGACACTCTCACCCATTTTCATTCCAACTCTACTGCAATAGCTAACCAGCAGTCCTCCTTATATGCAACTGGTCAGTTCTAGAAGTGTCTTTCTCTGTCTCTTTCTCAATGCCTATGTCATCCAGTCTTACACATACACCTAGACATCTCAAAATAGCAATGTTTGAATCTGGCTTTCTTTCTGTATGTTTATTCTTGGAAAGGAAATGTTTTGCAGGCTTCCTGCTTTTTTCCTTCCCCATAATCACAAATATTCTCTCCACTTCCTTACCCTGGCCAGTTCCAGCATGGAGCGGATTGCACTAGTATCATTAATGAGTTTCTCCTTGACGTCTGCATCTAGTGTTAAAAAGGACAGACCCTCACACGCCCACCGACACATGTCCTTGTCCTTTGAAGGGTTGACCAGGAACCTGATGGAAACAAGATGGGATGGTGAGAGAAGACAGACACACACTGCCCCTCTTTGAGGTGTAAGAGTCAGGCTAAGATGCTGTAATCCAGAACATCTAAATGTAGGTTACCAGCCAACACTCCTCGTGGTACTACTATGATTCATGATCAAGAATCTCCAACTGCTGCTTGGAGTTTCAGTCCTATGCATGTATGGTAGTCATCACTCCAACTGTTGACTAACATCTTGTCCACCATGAAGTGAAGAGAGTGATGTGTGACTACTGTATGCACATCACCTGCTGCTTGTGCAATACCACTCAGTTTTACTTTAGTGTCAACCTAGCAATCACAACATCTCACCTCCTACAAGCCTCCATGAGCTTGAGTGATGCCCCATTCACAAACAGTAATATGATGATAATGGCCGTCAAGGCATTTTCTCCATACCGACCTGAGTTTACAAATCTTTATTCCTGTACCTTTCTCTCTACACTACTTTCCAACCCTCCCCTCCTCACCTCACCCTTCACCCTCCTACTCTTTTTCTCCCCTCCCTCCTTCTCCCATCCACCCATCCCTTTCTACCTTTCCCCCTATTCCCCTCTCCCCAAACACCTCACCTCCTACAAGCTTCTGCAAGCTTGAGTGATGCCCCTTCAGCAAATGGTCGCATAGAGGCATCTGTACCTCCCATGGACCCCAGCTTACAAAGACCAACCAGCGCACGCACACGGATGGAGTCATTCTTGCTCTGATACAGCTTCTTTAGGATGTCTGTCCCCTGTGTGATGATGGACTTGCACTTGTCCTTCTTGGAGGCTGCTGCAATAAGGGCTTCACAAGCAACCTGTGGGCACAGCATGATGTCAGTGGTTGCAGTCATCATTATTATCTCCATCATTAAGCTCTGTCTGACTTAAAGATGGTGTTATGTAGGATTCAGAAGCAAGAAATGAGAAAGTTCATCCATCCATCATCTAATCCAGTGTTGCCCCACGAGGAGCGTAGGAGCCCGGGGGAAACTGTAACTAAAAGCAGCATGTACAGTGAAATGACAATACCGTATTATGTAACATCCACTCTACTACTTAAACAGTACCAATTCCATTTCTTTCCCACACCTAGTGATGACAAAAGAATAACAGCCAATTCTCACGGTGCCCCTTGTGACATGCAGGGGCTTGAGGCTTGGTTACTGTAGTCCAGAACATTTAAGAGACTGCAGCTGACCACCCTACAATCCTAATGACTGTATTTATAAAAAGGCTGCCTCTTGGGGATTCAAAGCTGTGTATGCAGCACCTGACCTTCAAGGAGTAATGTACAAGTAACTATAGTATTCTCATCTTACACTATCATCATCATCATCATCATCCGGACCTCCTTTCCCACCCTAGGGCAGGGTGAGGAGTAGCAATGTCCAGACAGCCCAAATTTGCCCAGTTCAATGGGCCACACTTCCACTCACTCATCATTCAAGCCCCCGGAATCCTGGCTCTATCGGATAAGCCAAAAACATTTAGCACGTTCTGTAGCTTCAAATAAACGTATCCAATTAAGTCATCATACACTGACTTCACCAAAAAATACTATAGCACCTTCCTTACAAAGGTATTAGCAACAGACATAAAGACAACCTGTCTTCCACCAATACAGTACACCATTAACATTGCCCTATCGCTACGCTGACCTATCAAACTGACCTCCTGTCTCTCTGAGACCCCAAACCTGTCTCTCTCACATCTCATCTCTTATCATGCCCTATACCCACCCTCTGCTGCAGCACGTCATCGGTGTTTGCCATCACCAGCATCATTTCCAGTATGCCCTCCTTGGCAATCAGTTGGTTACCCAAGTCCAAAGGTCCCAGGAGCAAGGTCGTAATCACCACCGTCACCCTCACTTTGTGCTCCACATCAGGGGTCAGGAGTCGCAGCCTGAAGTCAAATAGAGGCATTAGGTTTAAGGATCAAACAGGGTCACCAAGAGGAGGGGTTAGCTTTACAGGGTCAGAGGGAGAGGAGGCTGAATATTGTCTTTAATAGCAGTGCAGCAGAGTTAATGATAAACCTGTTTAAGTAATAATAGTAATTAAAGGTATGGTATAAAATGACCTCAGAGTTGACCACTTTATGCCTGTGTCATCTTTTGTAGTTTGTTCTTGCTAACCTCAGGCAAGTTATTCTGCTTAGAAGAAGCTTTTCAAACTGAAGGGGTTAGATAATTATCGCCTTCACTAACCACTTCAATATAAGAGCTCTTTCCAGGACATGTAGGCTACATGAACAGAATCATCTGGTGGTAGCTGGCTTTATAAAAAAAAAAATAAATAAATAAAAATAAAATAAAAAGAATAAAAAAAACATTGTGAAGGGGTTATGGAATTGAACAAAGGCACTGCCAAAGATCATGGAGCATGGAAATCTATTTATCATTATTGTGGTCCCAGGCTCATCTGGACATGAACCCAGTGGACTGAGGGCAGAAATTCTCTTCCAGAGACCACCGTCCCCTTTCTGAGGGATAGGAAGGGAGCTGAGGACCATTTGTATAACCACACAGTGGAGCTGCCCTGTTTTTTTGGTGCCATCAAATGAAAGTGGTCCTCTCTAAAAAACATCATATCAACAAGGCTGATACACAATAGCAAGCCCAAGGCCTTTCAAAATGAACAATAATGAATCAAAGAGAAAATTGGGAACCTAACCTAACCACAACATACAGTACACTGACTGTGCACATGGGGTATCAACTTGCACTCAGCCAGTGTTACCCATAGGACTTAAAAACTAAAAGTTAACAGTGCAGCGGCAGGCTGGGATACTATCAGCAACAAAAGTTTAGTTGGCTCTTCTGTTTCTGCTCCATGAACTGAAAAAAATAATGTAATCTAACTAAAAGGCTTTATATCATAAGTTCTTTTGTGAGCTCTGTATTATCACCCAGAGGTGGTCACAATAACTTTAAAAAGACATCCTTGAATTCTGAAGAAGTTAAATGACCCTCCCCACCCACCACCAACCTGATGTACTCATCAATGCGTTCATGCAGGGCTTTGCGAGCCTTCTCATCATACTGGGTGTCATACACCTTGGACAGACAGATGGCGGTGGTCATGCGTGTGTTGTCTGTTGTGTCAATGCGGCTCTCAAACTCAAATTCAGGTAGCTCTGAACAGATATCCAGCAGCTTTTCCACACCTAAGGAAATTATACTTGCTTAGTACATGTGCACCATTACACTATCTACAAAGCCACATTTTTCATTATAAGTTAGGAATATGTTCCAAAACACCACAGCTTTTTCACAAAATTGGTTCTGTGACTTGGGCAGCACTGTCAAATAAACTTTACACTGTACTGTATAGTCAGCAATGGAGGTTTAATATGCAAAATTTATGTTAATATCATGAACATACCAGTAATAATGTAGGAAACAAGAATGTCAAAACAGGCAACTTATAATGAGGACTTAGAGTACCATGAAATATAAGAGAAACCAGGGAAGAATTGCTTTAACATCCTTCCTCCAATCAGACTACTGTACATCACTCATTTTCACCAGGAAGCTTGAAACATATTACGGTCAGTCCCCTCTTAACTTCTTCCATAGTCTCTCCAAAATTTAACAGACTGTTGTGATGTACCAAGAACAGATTTAAATGACACCACAGGACTGGTGGGGCTAAAGTTTTGGATATATACAGGTAAAATACTACTTTAACTGGACAACTGTAAGTAGATGTTTCTACTTCATGACTGAGGGGTTAAATGTATAGAAAAAATCTATTTCTAATTCAAAGTAATTTTTTAATGAAACAGAAGAAACTTTAAGTGAAGAAAAGTGCTAATTCATGAACTTAATCATGAAACAGCTTTAAATGAGTAGCACCAATACTATAACTATATGCAGAACACTACTCACTTTCGATACAAATAAACCTACCTACTCACTTGATTTTGTCCCAGGGAATGTTCTTGAGCTGAATAAAGCAGTTTGGAGGAAGCAAGAAGAGGTTAAACCATACACAACACTACTCACCTCCAATACAGATTACCCTGTCTCTCCACCTGAAGTACTTCCAGGCAGTATTCTTGAGTATGGATAATATCATCTGGTGGTACCAAGAAGAGGTTAAAACAAACTTCAGAATACACTACAATACTGTACTCACCTCCTGTATGGATAAACCTGTCTCCCTGGCTGAGTTGGTCCAAGGAAACATTCCAGTTTTATATATATATATATATATATATATGTATATATATATATATATATATATATGTATATATATTGGTTTTACGCCAGGAATCCCCGAAGGGCTAAGGCGTTGCCCCTGAGTAGAGGACTTTGGATTGGAGCGTGTAGCATTTTTTGACCAGATGCCCTTCCTGATGTCTACCAATGACCCTTGAGTGGATTCGATCCTCCAACCTTTCATTCATAGCGGAGCACTTTAACCCATTGAGCCACTGAGCCACAGCACACTCTGTGCAGGCTTATATCCAAGGGGTGGTTGAGGTTTATTGTTCATGTAATGCCACGCAGGGATGAGTGAGGCTGGACACTTTCATCTTAAATGACAGGACCAACTTGCCTAGCCCCGGGCTCCTACGCTCCTCATGCGGCAACGTAGGCTTGGATGATGGATGGTTTTATATATATATATATATACATACAGTACATTATATCTAAAAAAAAAAAAGTCTAACTTCCTAAGGTTGAAATAGGTTAAAAACATTCACTACACCACACACCTCCCATACGGATGAATTTGTCTCCCCAGTTGAGCTTGTCCCAGTGAACATTCTTTAGTATGAGTTCAATGACAGCATCGCGACACAGGCCAGACATGGTGCGCTGTGTCATCACCGACACCAGTGAAGCCATCAGACTATCAATCTCCTTCTGGTTCTCTGCAGCAACATGGAACAGACAGATAATAATGTTAATAGTTCATTGATATTAACTCATTCAGCTCAGGGATGTACTGTCTTTTTTGTCACATTCTTGCCATCTCATAATTTTATTCAACTTTTGGGTAGACTTTTCAAACTGGAGGGGTTAATGACAGCCTTTCAGTACCAGAGGCTTCCCTCTGCTCTGAATACAATCATCTGATACTGCTGCAGCAAGAGTAAACTAGGAAGGACATCACCCAGACTGATGGAGTTAACTAGTCTCATACCTCTGTCCTTTTAGCAGCTTATTCATCACAGTTCAGTGACAGAAAATGATAAGCCTATGACTCAACATCCTTTCCATGGCACTTCATGACCAGCACCATGATGTAATTTAGTGTTAATATACTTCTATAGCTCAATATTCAAAATGGTTTGATAGTCATTTTAAACCAAGCTAAAGGGAAAAGACTACAGTACAACTCGACTTATTGTACATGAAAAGACTACATTATAGTCCTACTTATATGTACCATACACTAAACTCAAGCCTGCCAGGTGACTTGATAGTATAAGTCATTTATTCAACCTGCTGAATCACAAACCTGTACATCACCTGCTCCTCCATCATCAGGCAGACATTCCTCCATTTCACACCACCCTCATTCATATACCTCCACTCCATCCCTACAAGCCATCTTCACATCTTCAGTCCCCCCCCCTTCTCATACACTCCTCTATTATACTCCCTCCAAACCCACCCTTCTTCCTCACCTCCCAATAGTATCTTGTCAGCTTTCTTCTCCTGCTTGATATCCATGCCTGCAAGTGAGCTCATGCAGGTCTGGAGGCAGTACTGGGTGGCATTTACCAATCCTTCCTCCTTTGAGTTCATCAGGTCTAACAGCCATGGGATGCCCACCTCTCGAAGGATCATCTTAGCCTGGTGAAGGTGATGTAGGGGGATTATATGCAATACTTTGACTTTTTGTTGCTGCTGATCCACTTGGTTATTTTATTTATCAGTTGAAAGTCCTAACAGTTGAAGTCCACGAACTATCTCTGTTAACGTTTTTGATGTTAAAGTCAACAAACTCAATTAACCTTTTTAAAACTAGTCTACAAACTACCTCAATTAATCTTTTTGATATTGTTGATGTTCACTTAACTCACAACTACTGAACATCAGTGCCTTACTTTCTTCTCTCACTTACCCGTTCAAGGTCTCTGCAGAACTCAGAGAGGGTACGAGCACAGGCAATCCTAATCTCCACATTCCTCTCTGTCTTGAGCATTTGGACCATTCGGGCAAGAATATCCTGCTTCAGTAGCAACTCTGCACCTGAAGTGGGATTAATTCAACATAAAGTACTAGCAAAATCAAGGGTTAGACTAATGTACAAGATTTGAACACTATCACCATCATCACCCTCACCTGTTGTCCACCCTCAAATAGGGTGATATAATATTCTGAACAAGGACAATGAAAGTGCAGAAGTGAGAGAACTTTCAGTTCCATGCTCAGTGAAAAGGGCTACATGATCATTCACATATTATTCTAGCCCCCAGCATCCTGGTTCCATCTCACAAGTCTAAGCATCTGCACATATACAGTATATATATATATATATATATATATATATATATACAGTATATATATATATATATATATATATATATATATATATATATATATATATATACAGTATATATATATATATATATACAGGGTGTTTTGTAAATATGTAGCAAAAATCAGGGGATGTATTCCTGAGACGATACTGAATGCAAATTCCTAAATGAGGATATCGTGAAATCTCAATAGTTTGGGAGTTACATCACTTCACAGATCTGCTAGTAATGTACTGGAGTCAGGGCTTTGTGTATGAGACGTCCATCACTTACAGTGAGATTTATTAACAGTGTTATACAACATGCTTGACACCGGTATGTCATTCACATTTAGAGCAAATGTTCATAACTCCGGCCTTCTTGCTCCAATGCATGCTGCAGCCCATTGCAGAAGTGACCGTCACACATGTTCCAAAGCCCAGGGACTGTTGTTGATGCGTGCCACACTCTCCTGCACACAACGCCATAATTCCTCAAGGTTTGGAGCCTCTGTAGGATACACCTTGCTTTCAATGTGCCCCTACAGGTAGAAGTGAAGGGGAGTGATGTCAGGTGACTGAGGTGGCCATGGCACTGGGCCACCTCACCCAATCCATTGTCCAGGAAACACAGCATTTAGATAATCCCTTGTTATTCTAGCATAATGGAATTTACCACCTATGGAAACACATTAAAAGCAAAGTGTGTGCCACAGAGGTTCCAAACCGTTAGGAATTACGGTGTTGTGTGCAGAAAAGCGTGGCACGTATCAGCAACAATCCCGGGGCTTTGGAACGTGTGCTACAGTCACTTTTGTGACGGGCTGCAGCGTGCATTGAGCAAGGGGTCCTGAGTTGGGAACATTTGTTGTAAACCCTGTTGTATAATACTGTTAATAAATTTCACTGTAAGTGATGGACATCTCATACACAATGCCCTGACTCCAATACATTACTAGCAGATCCATGAAGTGCTGTAACTCCCAAACTACTAACGTTTCGCAATATGCTCATTTAGTAATTTGCATTCAGTATCATCTCCGGAATACACCCCCTGATTTTTGCTACATATTTACTGAACACCCCATACATATATATATATATATATATATATATCATCTCATCTCATCAGCCGTTTGAGTGTCCACTGCAGGACAGGTCTATCCAACTGAAGCGGGGATGATACAGCCAATGTATCTCTACCAAGTGGCTTAGGCTGTCTGGTAGAGATTGTATGTAGGGTGAGAAGTGCTTGTAAGTGTATTGTAGTGTTGCAGTGGCTTTGGATGTGTGTGTAGTCTGTGAACCAAGTGTAATCGGCCCGTGCAAGCCAACTGGGTGCAAGTATAGTATGCGACACTGGTTCAACCACAGCACCCCTGATGTCCGCCAATGCGGTACGTGACCAGAAGAATGCTCCCAAAGTTTATTACCTGGTGGGGCGCGAACCCTCGTTCTTCAGTGTATAAAAATGCACACTTTACCACTGTACCACAGAGGCTCTATATATATATATATATATATATTTTTTAGGTGCTCTTTATATAAACTTGTAACAGATTACTTACATTAGGGAAACCTTTTTACACTCTGGACACATACAGGTTATTCAGGTTAACCCTAAATGATTATGTTTAAAAGAAGAATATGCCCGAAGTAAGATAGTTAAAAGCTACTCTGTGCAGCACAAAGATACGGAAACAAACCAGCTCAAATTTCTCTCCATTTGGCAGCACATTACACTGGCAAACATCCAGAATATAAAACATTGTACAGCATATAAATTCATGGTAAGGTGTAGTATACCTGCTCTTTCCTTAGCCAGAGCCACCAGATTGTTGGCACAGGTCTCCCGTTTGTCCTTCTCATTGCTGGGGTCAAACAGGATATCAAACAACTGCTGCACCTTCCCTGATGTTTTGGTCTTCTCTTCAATCTAACAGTAGGAAAACATGTACAAAAGGATGAGCTGTAAGCCAGAATATATGAGGCAGTACTGTATTTTGGAGTTACAGCTAAATACAGTACATTACATAGAATCCATCCCTTCAATCCAATGTCATAGTCTGTATTTATTCTTCCTACTAGCTATCAGAGAGTTCTATTCAGCTTAACAGTAACTTTTCAATGTGGAGATTTAAAATAGCCTTCATTAGCTAACCCCTTCACTGCCAGACATCATTTTGAAGTTAATTAAAATCATTTGGATGTGGCAAGAATAGATTAATGTAATATGTCAATACAGTGGAGGAGGTAACAACTTCAGTCTCTGACAATAACTGAATGAATGTATGACTGATTTCACTTGGCACTTAACTGATACCTCATCAGTGTGTGTGTGTGTGTGTGTGTGTGTTTCTCAATCCTACCAACTATGCTTATTACCTGGAAGTATGGTTAAAATGATGGTATTGTACTTATGATGGTTTACCACTTCATCATGATATTTATTGCATTTTAGTCTTGCTGCTGGCAGACACTTTATTCAGATCTAAATGCTCTAGTATGCAATGTATTTCCTAAGCTGAATTAAACTGTCTGGAGATGCCAGGAATACAGCTAAAAGCTTATCATACCGACATGGTAAACCACTTCACGACAATGATGCATTTATCATTATATGCTTGTTACCGTATGACATTATTATTACAATCATAAATTTAAACTGGAGGAGTCAGATATAGCTATTAGAGTGGCTTCACACTGAGTGACGGGCCTGATGGTTTCCTGTGGGCCAGGAAACCATTCACAGCACTGGGTGGTGACAATGTGGCCAACCCACAGGTGTTCCCTATGTGTCGGCAGGTGAGTTGATGGAGGGTTAGTGCCCCTCCCTGTAAAACTGTTAACTCAAAGACAAACAGCCATCCTTTACAGGACTGAGGCATCTGGCTATAGCTTTCTTTAACACTTTCAATAAATGAGGTCTCTCCTAAACTGAAGAAAATCATTAAGTGGTTACAAAAATACAGTGAAAATCCATCAGATAAGAGTTAACAAGAGGAAAGTTTCAGGCATAGTGTAAAGTGGAGAATTGATTGGACCTGTGTTACAAGGAATATGGATGCAAAATAAAATATTTAATTACAATGTCCTGTACAGTCTTGTGGAGCCGAGCCAACATCTGCTGCACCTCCTTGTTCTTGGGATCCACCACCTGGAGGGTGCGGGCATCAGCATATGCCTTCTCCTGCTGGTCCAGCTTCTCATATGCCTGTGCCCGCCTGAACAGTGCCTTGGGGTCCTTTGGGGTTAGCTCCAGGCCTGTGGTATGAGGTAATAAAATGGTCATAAGTCTGCAGGAAGCTTGTAGTAATAGTAGAAGTAGTTATAGCCACTTGTTCATATGTAATGTGAACCTACTGGACTGCAGGCTGAAGTTGCCCTTCACCAACAGTCCCATATCCTCTTTTCAGGGGACAAACAAAATAGCTGAGAGATGCTTGTATAACCAGGCAGATTAGCTAGCCAGTTATATCAGTGCTACCACATGAAGGCATCCCTCTCCAGTGCTAAATCTGAGGGTTGAAGAAGACAACACAGCTATCTTTCACTCTTTCCATGCAGTGGACATTATCATTTATTTTATTCTGGCTATTTATAGAGAATGAAACACCTTATTCACCTGAGAGAAACCCTTGGTGGTCAGGTTTAACCCTCTCTCACTTTTATGGGTCCATACTGTACAAGTTATTCTGGTTAATGCCTCATGTATATTCAACTGAGGAAAATTCACACCAACTCTGAGGTTAAAAACTACTACATTAACCATTTCACTGCTACTGATAAAACTACATATTTTCTTAGGAGCCAATGGGTTAGTAAATTGCAAAATGATCATTTAATCATATTTCACAGAATTTAATCCAAGTCCCATTATTCAAGAACATAACCATCTTACATTTTGTACAGTCCTTCACTGTTTGATCGTAATCTTCATATTTTAGATGAACAGCAGCACGATTCTTGTACAAAACTGCTCGATCCTTGTCCTCTGTGCTGATCTTGATAGCCTGTTAAGAAATTTGATAAATTAATTTATGAACTCATTCACTACTGTACTCTATACTGAATGTTACAAGTAGCACCACCTCCAAGTATTAGCAGCTATGTACCACTAGGGGAAGGCAGTGATCGGTTCAAGTATACAGTACCACAATAATACATTACCATTGGTATTTACTATATTGTGCTGTAATTTTGATAACACAGATTAGTATTCATCATTTAAGAAACTTTTATGCAATTTACTTTGTAGATTTTTAATGTTAAAAGTTAGGTAGATAAATTAAAACTTCATATTTGTATTGTCAAAATACTCATACTTCATCCAAACATATTTATTACGTACCTTGTCCTGCCACAAAATAAACCTTTGCTATTTTGAAATTTTTAATAGCACATCATCATCAAAAGACACAGCATTCATTTCAAGGAACCCTCAGAAGCCTAATAAGGTTGGCCATGATAAGGTATGGTACAGCTGAAGGTTTTCTATGGGCTGGGAGCTTAACTACCTAAGTATTAAATTCAGCTGTCCCCATCAACAGTTGTTAGAAACCACTGCTAAAAATTAAGCAGTGATGAGCAGTAAGATTTGTAATAGTGTAAGAACCTCAGCTTCATCTTATGACTCAGTGCACACAGCAGTTTCCTACCCAAGACTGATGACTGCACGGATAGTTGCCATGTACTGTATGTAGCCACACATCGCTCCTACAGTGGTGTCTCCCAGGATTCATGATAGCCATTTATCTACTATCTGTATTGTACTTACAGTATCACACTTTGGTAAATACCCAACTAAACTGCACTTCTGTTACCTGAGTATACTTCTCTATGGCTGTGTCCAGGTCACCATTCTTATATGCTTCATTCCCTTCTTCCTTTAACTGCTGGGGAGTTTTGTCACCACCCTTTCCCATTGTGCACCTGTAATATAGCAACATTGGTGGTGATACTGAACACTAGAATCACAAAACTGGCAATACTATTTGCTAATTTACAAACTGTGAGGAAGATGACAGGAAAAGGCACTCTCTTTGAAAAATATAAACCAAAAGTGATGGGAACCATTATTAATACAGCAGTACTGCACCCTGCCTTTATGCTGACTGGGTGTTTTTTTCCCCTCATCCAGGCCATTCAAACCATGGATGTGTGAAAAATTGCAAATATGCAACCATGCATACAATGGAGGTTTGACTGTACTTTAAGTAAAAATTTACATATACCTTGGCCAAACCAAAACACCTCATTTCACTCATAATATATATTAAGAAGGAAGTTGAAAGTAAATAAGAAAAAAAAATCCACATTATTAGTAAAGCCTACCGAGTGAGGTAAGAGCACAATAAAGCTAATTTACTGATTAAAAATTACTATGACAGGACTTTATCCTTATATTTACAAGGGTTTTAAAAAACAGTATTTTATATATATATATATATATATATATATATATATATATATATATATATATACTGTATATATATATACTGTGTATATGGAAATCAGCCCCTAATACACTGGCAGTCCAGTATATACTTTTTAATCATGAAATGGTTCATGCAATGCGATGGTGTTCAGAAGCTTAGCCTTTACAACGGTGCTTCTTCATTGTTAGATTGTATATACAGTGTCTGTCTATACTGTATTTTCTTTTTATATAATGTTTTCAACTTTCTTCAGAATATCAATTATTTACCCGTGTATATTTGTACCTTATTTTCCAAAAGTCATGTAGAGTTTTTTTTACCTCTTGAATATTTTCCCTGTTGAATTGAATTTCACCAATTAAATCTTGGTTATTTTCTTTGTATGGTTGTTGTAGTTCTCTTAAAAGTGATCTCTTTTGAGAATACTTTGCAGAGTCCAGTATAAAATATTCTAGGTTCTCTGGATCAGTGTCACAAAATGGGCATTTAGTTTCCTGGTTGGTGTGTCTATTATCGTTTAGGTTCAGTGAGTTTCTTCGAATGTTCGGCATTTAAAGAATGTAACTGATTCTGGTGTGTTGTCATGTATGTATGCTTTCTTCTTGCCCTAGAATTTTCTTCCATTTTCTGTAAATATTTCAGCTTTGTTTATCCTCCATATCCGATTTCCAACATTTTTCTATCTATCTATCTATTGCCAGACGCCATAATCCCACACGGGGTGGCCATTTGACTCTGAGTTATTTGTTTTACAGGGAGGGGCACTAACCCTCCACCAACCCACTTGACACGTAGGGAGCACGTATGGTTTGGTTATATGGTTACCACCCAGCGTTGTAAATGGTTTCTTGGCTTACAGGAAACCATTTGGCTTGTCACTCAATGTAAAGCCACCTGTAATGGAAAGAAAAGCATTAAGTAGTGACAGGAAAGATGGGAGAAATAGGAAGAGAGGAGAGCAGGCACAGAAAAAGAATGATAAAGGCTAAGGAAGAAGTAGGCAGCATTACATCAGGTGAGTGGACGATGGTCAACATTTTTCATCCCATTTATATATCCTGTTTAGTAATTCTTTGAGGTGTCTGGCAATAGATAGATAGAGAGTAATTCTTCTTTTTTTCATTATCACAAGTTTGTTAAAATTTATGTTCAGCTCTCTCATATACATTTTGCATTCTTTCATCCATTTAGTTTTGGGATTTTCTTTGTTCATTTCAATTATTTTTTTGACTAAATGATTTGTATTCTCTTTGATGATTCCTTGGATATACAGATTATCTCTAATATCTAATTTTGTTAAATTTATCACATTAGCCCCATATAATATACTTGGTAATGCCACTGACTTCCAAAAAGTTTTTCCTCTTTGAAGTTTATTACAACTTTTCAAAATAACAAAATATGTTTGATTTGCCAATGTTCAAGCTTTTTCTAACACACTCTGTTTATGGTTTTTAAAGCACTCTCTCTCATCTGTGATAGTTATTCTGAGTTATTTTATGTTTTCCACCACTTCATTATTTTCAGTCTCCTTTGGTTTATCCTTTATGTTGAAAATTAGGATTTTACTTTTCAGGTTATTAATGTGTAGCCCATATTTCATACTTATATCTTTTAAACGTAGATCAGATAATGAAGGTAATGGAGAGAGTTTTAGAAGGTATGATTAGAGAAAGAGTGAATATTGATGCAATGCAGTTCGGGTTTATGCCAGGTAGGGGGACCACTGATGCTATATTCATTGTTCGACAGCTTCAGGAAAAATATATTGGTAGGAGAAGGGATCTTTATTTTGTTTTTGTTGATTTGGAAAAGGCCTTTGACAGAGTCCCTAGAGAGGTGGTGAAGTGGGCAATGAGAAAGCTTGGCTTGAAGGAGTGGCTGGTTAGGGTGGTTATGGCTATGTATGTGGGTGCTCACACCCAGGTAAGAGTGAATGGAGATTTGAGTGATGAGTTTTCCGTGAATGTTGGCGTGCATCAGAGGTCAGTCTTGAGTCCCATGTTGTTTATCATGGTACTTGAAGCCCTTTCACGTGACTTTAGAAACAGAATCTTGTGGGAGTTGTTGTATGCTGATGATTTGGTGTTGATTGCAGAGAACAAAAGGGAGGCGGAGAAAAGGTTTAGGAAGTGGAGAGATGGTATGGGGCACAAGGGTTTAAGGGTAAATGCAGATAAAACAAAAGTGATGATATCTAGGGCTGGTGGCGGTACTGTCAAAGACGAGGGAGAGTGGCCATGTGCAGTTTGCCACAAGGGCATGGGAAGTAATTCCATCTTGTGCGGTGTGTGTGATAAATGGGTGCATAAGAGAGGTAGTGGTATTAGAGGTAGACTGCGACATAATGATGATTTTATGTGTACGGCGTGTCGGGGTGAGCAGGTGGAGATTGTCAGACGTGAAAGGATTGAGCTTGCTGGTGAATCTCTTGAGTGTGTGGAAGAGTTTTGTTATTTGGGAGACATGTTGTGTGCTGGAGGTGGGGCTAGAGCTAGTTCTGTGGCTAGGGTGAGAAGTGGTTGGAAGAAGTTCAGGGAGCTCTTGCCTCTCCTGACATTGAGAGGACTCTCCCTATGTGCTAAGGGGTCTTTGTATGCAGCATGTGTTAGGAGTGTAATGCTGTATGGTAGTGAGACCTGGGCAGTGAAGGAGGAAGATATTCGCTGGCTCAGACATACAAAAATGACAATGATTAGGTGGATGTGCAGTGCATCCCTGCGTCCAAGGCCTGGAGGGGCTGGGTTTAAGATGGAAGAGTTGAGGTAGGATGGGACTGGAGTGTATTGGTGTTGTGATGAGGAGGGGTAGATTGAGATGGTCTGGACATGTGGAGAGGATGGGGGATGATAATTGGGTGAGGAAGGTGAGAAGTGTTAATATTGGGGGTGGGGTTATGAGGGGTAGACTGAGAAAGACATGGGACGAGGTCATTAAGTGTGACCTCAGGGTTAAGGGACTGAACAGGGAGGCTGCAATGGATCGTGCAGCGTGGAGAGCCGCCATTAGGTGAAAGGCCGACACATGCAAGCATGTTGGAGCCTTTGAAAACAAAAACGAAAACGTATCATTCTGTTTTGCCTCCACCACTGACCTTGACAACTGTATCCCATCATCGGCAAAAAATAATGTATTTAACCTAAATTTAGCGTCTTTATAGCCAGTATTTTTCTTTTCTAATTTATTTAGTAACGGTAATTCATAAGTAATCAATTTAAACAAATTTGTTGATGCAGTGCATCCTTGTCTAATACCACTCATTACCATTATTTGTTTTTTTTAGCATTTGTTCAGCCTCAAGGTGTTTTTTTGTTTTATCTTTGTAAATTTCTGCCACAGTGTCACTTACTTTGAAGATTTTCAGTACCTCAATTATCTCTTCTCTTTTGATAGAGTCATACGCCTTAGAGAAGTCTACTACTGTCACGATCAATGGTGTTTTTTCTACATAACACATTTTGATACAATATCTTAATATCATTAAGTTATCTTCTATCCTTCGGCTTGTTGTAAAGCCCGCCTGCCCTTCTTTACCTTCACTGTTCGCCTTAATGTGTTTTCCTATTCTTTTAATACTGCCATAAATATTTTTAAAGTGATTCCTGTTTGGTCTATTGGTCTAAAGTCTTTTATCAATGGTTTATTTGTTTGGGGGAAAAGCAATGTATTAGAAGTTTTCTATGAGTCTGGTATCTCACCTTCTTCAAGAGTCTTTTTTGTAACACTTAGTTAAAGTGTTAATGCATATGTCACTTTTTAGCATTATTTTGAAGAACTCTGGCTTTAGATTGTCAGGACCTGATGCCTTTTTATTTTTTCAACTGAGCAATCACCTCTTCTCTATTTATATTGTTATCTGCCATTGTCTCTCTATCTGTCTATTGCCAGACGCCTTAATCCCTAACGGGGTGGCCACAAACAAATCACCTCCACGTCGCCTTGTTCCCGGCCATTTCACTGCCCTGCTCCCAACTCACACCCCCGTCTCTCACATACCTCTCCACTCCATCCCTCCACCTCATCCTCGGCCTCCCCCTTCCTCTCCCCTCCTCCACCTCACTCACATACACTCTCCTCGTCAGCCTCCCATCCTCCACCCTTTCTGCATGGCCAAACCACTTCAGGGAGTTCCTCCTAACGCTTCCTGTCACATCCACATCCACACCACAATGCTTCTTTATATGCGCCAGTGTTGTGTCTTATTTTCAAGGCCATGTCTGGATGTTCCCAATTTTCTAGTTCTGTGTTGATTTCTGCTTTGATTTCATTTGTATATCTTTTCCTTTCTTCACTATTCCAGTAATTTATGTTGTTTGGATGTTTTTGATATATTTTTGTCCAAAATTCATCCAGTTCCTGCTCCAGAACTTCTAATTGTATAGTACTGTACTGTTATCCTCTTTAAATATTTTAACTCTTCTGTCCACTTCATTTTTTCCTTTTAGTTTGTTTATGTGTTTCCATAACATGTTGCTTCTGTCACCACTTTCTTTTAATTCTTTTGTCATTTTTACTTCATGTTTCCATCTTTCTTCTTGTATCATTTGTTGGACTTTGTATTTTTAAATACATTCAGTTTAATCTTTCCTTACCAGCTCTTTCACTTGCATTTCTTCTTTTTTTATTAATCTTTCTCCTCATCTTAATCACATCTATTTCTTGGTTCATCCATGGTTGTCCCATAAACATATTCTGTTACTTCTTAAACGTCTTTAGCAGAACTTTATCAGCTGCGTTTTTCATTTTCTTTAGCATGTTTTCCTACAACTGGATTACAGGTTCTCCATCATTATGAATCACTTGGTCAATAAAACATTAATTTCAACTTGCACGTGGACCATAAATACTATAATTAATTCATTAAAACAAAAGTATTTTACCGTACAGTGTTGTGAGTCAGCGGGTCTGGTTCTGCTACCTCGCTCAAGCCTCAGCGGGAATTGCCAGGTCCTGAAGTCCGGTTCTCGTGTCTAGCATATAAATAAATGGCGTGTGAAGCGTCAGGGCCTCGAGAACATTCTCAGCCCTTCTCGTGGGAACGACTCCTGGCAAAATTCAGGATATTTTTGGCACTCCCATCGTGAACTGGCACTATAGACTCAGAAACCAAACATAAGATTATAAGAGATTTGATTGTTTACTTTCCGTCAACTTGAGATCCAGTCTTATTACATGATGTGCTTTGGGTTTGTTCGAATTCATCAAAGATGGACAATAATTTACTTCATATCAGCACATTTCAAAGGTCAAACTGCGTCAGATTTTAGATAAATTACGCCCAATAGGGGTAATTAAGCATGTGAGAAGCATATAGATGAGGCAGGTCACATTACTAAAAAAAAAGTTGGGGCTGTTCGGTCAGACTAAAGTGTCGTGTTGTGGCAGCGATTCAGCGTAGAACAATTATAAAAATTATTTTACTAGGCCATGAAAATCAAATGACTCCTCTGTTTATATAATATCTAGCCGTAGTGTAAATATTTGGTTAACGGGATACTGATAGCGACCGTCCCCAGAGAGAGACCGTGAGTCGAGCTGGTGTAGTTTGTATGACTATGGTGGCGACCCGTGGGTGAGGTGGCGTCATCCCATACATTTCTGTTATCCTGCATCCCTGCCAGAGAAATAATCCAAAATGAGTCGCCGAAAGTTCGACGAGATGTCCGATTACGGTAAGGGAGCTTGATTATATAATTATAGTGCTGTGGAAGGGAATGTTTAAGGTAAAGAACGCCTAGCCTGGGTTAAGACTGGAGTAAAAGGAAGAGCCCAAGTGTATGAGTAGGCTCTTATACAAGGAAATTATCACCTTTTAATTTTTTCTTATGAGTTTTAGAAAGCTTATGTAGTGGTAGTGGAGCCGATTTTCGGTAACTGTTAGCCTGGGGCAGGCAGTTATACATTAAGGCCTAATAATGTGAATATTGTTTAATATGATCAGCCTGACAGTTTTTTGTATGATATATACCTACCGGTAGGACATTGACAAAACAAAGATGGTTAATTTTTCAGAAGTTTAACAGCACATGAAAGCCGTGTTTGTTAGAAAATTACATTTTCATCATTTTAGTGCACTATAAGCATTGGTTTCTGTACGGTATTCTTAGTACCACTTACATATCACGATGAGTTATCTGATTTTTTTTCTCAATCTCTATAGACTCAAGTCGTGATCGGAAGCGAAGGAGGACGGATGTGGTAGAGATTGAAGATCGCCTGGAGTCACTCATCATCCGTGTTGGAGAGAAGGTATGGTTTTGTAGTGAGGGATTGATTCTATCTATCTATCTATAGCCCGACGCCCTAATCCCGCAAAGGGTGTCCACAGACAAAACGCCTCCAAGTCGCTCTGTCATCCACCATTTGACTACCCTCCCCCCAACTCACCCCCCCTCCCTCATATAGGCCTACCTCTCAACTCCATCCCTCTTCCTCCCTCCACCTCACCTACATACACCCTCTTAGTCAGACTTTCATTCTCCATTCTCTCCACATGTCCAAACCACCTCAGTGTATTTCTCCTAATCTCAACCACATCCACCCCACAGCGTTCCTTCACTTCTTCATTCGTCAACCTGTCCGTCCATGTCACTCCACATGCTCCTCTCAAGTAACTCATTTCTTCTGCGCTCACTCTTGACTTGTTCCCCTCTAGCAAGGTCCACGCCTCGCTTCCATACGTCAGGGTGGGGATCACAATACTATCATGCAGTGGCTTCTTAACTTCCATACTCACCTCCCTATTTCTCATCACTGCTTTCAGTGAACCAACAACCTTCCTTCCTTGCTGTACCCTTTCACGCACTTCATCCCCCAAAGTTCCATCCTTACTCATCACACTACCCAAGTAATTGAATGCACTCACACTCTCCATATCCTCACCATCCAGCCTCACTGTACATTCTGTGACTTCATTCCTCTCAAACACCATAACTCTACTTTTGTTTACATTAACTTTCAGCTTCCTCCTACACACTGTCCCGAATTCATTAACCAAATCTTGCAACTCCCATTCATCTTCACTCAACAATACTGTATCATCAGCAAACAGCAACACTGGAATTTTCCAAATCTCACCGTCATTCATTAGAGCCACCCCCACATCCACTGCCCTACCCTGCACCTCCTTTACAACCCCATCCATGTATATATTAAACAGCCATGGAGACATCACACAACCCTGTTTCAGTCCCACATTGAGATCAAAGAACTCACTCAGCTCACCATCCACTCGCACCATAGCCCTAGCTCTTTCGTACATAGGCCTACTCTTCACAGCACTCAACAATTTCCCCTCCACTCCATATATTCTTAATAACAACAACACCAGAATCTTCCAAATCTCACCCTCATTCATTAGAGCCATCCCCACATCCACTGCCCTACCGTGCACCTCCTTTACAACCCCATCCATGTATATATTAAACAGCCATGGAGACATCACACAACCCTGTGGAGTGTCATGGAGGGACAGGTTGACAAATGAAGAAGTGAAGGAACGTTGTGGGATGGATGTGGATGTGATTGAGAAGATTAGGAGAAATACACTGAGGTGGTTTGGACATGTGGAGAGAATGGAGAATGAAAGACTGACTAAAAGGGTGTATGTGGGTGAGGTGGAGGGAGGGAAAGGGAGGGGTAGACCAAGGATGAGGTGGAGGGATGGAGTTGAGAGGTATATGAGGGAAGGGGGGGTGAGTTGGGGGGAGGGTAGTCAACCGGTGGGCGACAGAGCGACTTGGAGGCGTTTTGCCTGCGGCCACCCTTTGCGGGATTAGGGCGCGGGCTATAGATAGATAGATAGATAATGCGAAAGGGGAAAAAGAAGTGTGTGGTAATCATGGGGGCATTTGTTTTCTTAGTGTAATAGGAAAAGTATACGGTAGGATACTTACTGACAGAGTTAGGGAAATAACAGAAGAATTAGTTGGAGAAGAACAGGGAGGCTTTAGGAAGGGAAGAGGTTGTATAGATCAGATATTCATTCTTAGATCTTTAGTGAAAAAGTTTCTAGAGAAGGGAAAGAAGTTGTATGTGACCTTCATGGATTTGGAGAAAGCATATGACAGGGTGGATAGACAAGGATTATGGAAAGTATTAAGAATATATGGAGTAGATGGGAAGTTGTTGAATGCCATGAAGAGTATGTATGAGGGTGCTAAGGCTGGAGTGTGTGTGGATAGTGAACTGAGTGAGTTTTTCTATTTGAAGGTTGGGTTGAAACAGGGATGTCATGTCTCCATAGTTGTTCATTCTGTATATGGATGGGCTTATTAAAGAGATACAAGGTAGGGCAGTGGATTTTGGAGTGGCCCTAATGAGAGAGGGCAGTGTTTGGAAACTCCCTGTACTGTTGTTTGCAGATGATACTGTGTTGTTAAGTGAAGACGAAGGGGAGCTGCAAGGCTTGGTGGATGAGTTTGGGAGAGTGTGTAAGAAACAGAATCTATAGGTGAATGTAGGGAAGAGTAAAGTGATGGTCTTTGAGAGAGATGAAGTCAGTGAATATACAGTGAGGTTGGATGATGAAATAATGGAAAATGTGAGTACATTTAAGTGCTTGGGTAGTGTGATGAATAAGGATGGAAATTTGGAGGGTGAAGTGCTTGAAAGGGTACAGCAAGGAAGAAAGGTTGCTGGTTCCTGGAAGGCAGTGATAAGAAACAGGAAAGTGAGCATGGAAGTGAAAAAGTTATTACATGACTGTATTGTGATACCAACTCTAATGTATGGAAATGAAGCATGGACGTTGTTGGAGGGACACAAGTCAAGAGTGGGAGCAGTGGAAATGAGTTATTTGAGAGGAGCCTATGGAGTCACATGGAGAGACAGACTGACAAATGAGGATGTGAAGGAGCATTGTGGTGTGGATGTGGATGTGATAGGAAGCATCAGGAGAAACATACTGAGGTGGTCTGGCCATGTGGAGAGGATGGAGAGTGAGAGACTGATGAGGAGAGTATATGTGAGCAAGGTAGAGGGGGAGAGAGGGAGGGAAAGGCCAAGGATGAAATGGAGGGATGAAATGGAGAGGTATATGAGAGAGGTGGGGGGTGAATCAGGAGCAGGGCAGTGAAATGGCAGGGGACAGGGTGATGTGGAGGTGATTTGTTTGTGGCCACCCTGTATAAGGGATTAAGGTGTTTGGCAGTAGATAGATAGATGTAATATAAAAAGCACAAAACATTTATGACTTCAAAGCAACTTAAATATGATTTAAGAGCAAGAGTAAGTTATGTGAAAAGAACTTTAATTCATCAGCAACGTGATAATGATACAATGTTAAATACAAAAACATGAAACAAAGAGTGCCTACTGTACAAGGAACATAATGAACAGCTGTCATAACTGTATTTCTTACCTCTTCATATTTCATTGGCTTTACCCCATGAGTGAGATGATGAGGCATACTACTGTATCAGGGGAAAAGACATGTCACACCAAGTTTAGGGAAGCATGTTTGTAATAGACTCATACAGGCAGGGCAGGAAGGTATGCCCAAATATCATTAGGTGACCTGCATATTAGTCATTATTTGTATTCAGATCACAACTGTTCTATGTATTATGAAGATGGGAGCAGCCGAACTTCATACCAAATGACCTTTTAAGCTCCTCAGATAATGAAGCCTCAGCTACGTGAACATTCGCTTTCATTAATTATGGTAACCCCTTCTTTCTGAATACATCTTTTTCATATTCATGATACCCTCAGCCAATTATATTCTTAATTGGAGAGATTTCATTCTTAAGGTGTTAAATGTAGCTGTCATTAACCCCTTCATTACTTTGGCATTGTTGTAATCACTATAAGATCATTGGGAAATGGCAAGAATGAAATAGACAGCTACGGTATAGAATTGAAGGGGTTATGGTAGTGATTTATATACTGCACTGTATTAACAGTCTAACACCTATACTACACTAGAGTGATAAACTGATAATGTATTACTGTAAACCTCATACGGTAAACTAAAAGTTTTTAAGTTTGTACTTCCCTGAGTGACTACCTGCCTAGACTTCTCAGCCAAGCAGTTAATATTTTTCATTCTTGGCCAGTTTCTCCTAACCAGAAAATAACTTACTGCAGTAAAGCATTAGTGTAGTGTTTCACTATAACTGAATCATGATCCTTGTTTCACAGACTCTAAAAACACTGAAGAAATGTAAATGAGTAAGTATTGCTGGCTAAAATTTGGACAGCAGTGTCTTTAATACAGATGGAAATGGGATACTATATAGATTTAATTTAGGGAAGGGGTCAGTTGAAAATTGCAAACTGGCCGTAATAAGCAAATGGGCCACTGGTTGAGCATCCCTGTTGTATGCCATACATTAACAGCATCCTAATTGTTCCAGCTCTTTACACTTTATCCAGCCTTGGATTGGTAGGTAGATTTATTTATAATCTCTAATGATCTAAACTTTAAAACCTACCGTATATAAACATCCATCCTAACCCCAGAGTACATCATCCCTGGAGAGCAACCTGGAGGGCCTGGCCAGTGTACTTGAGGCTGATATCAACAACTACAAGAGCAAGATCCTGAAGATCCTCATTGACTGTGCTGTTAAGATGCCTGAGAAGACAACCATTTACACCACACTTGTTGGCCTACTCAATGCCAAGAACTACAACTTTGGTGGAGAGGTGAGGGAGTGCTTACGTCCCCCACTGACCTCAGTGGTAACAATGGGGTAGTATTCCCCTAAGCCATATTGCTAAGCAGATATGTTATATCATGGGTCTAGTGGGAGGTGCATTGCTGGAGTTTCCACGGTTGACCCTTTGAGGGATACTTTTAAGGGGGTATCACACACTACCTGAAACCATGGTTTGCTGAAGAAATCGTGGTAACTGCCCACGAAACTGTGGTAGCTGCCGAGGATTTTGTCGGCAACACTGGATTCCTGCCGATGGAATCAGGTACAAAACGTTTTTTCTGATACAGAACGAGCTGAATGGAGAACTTGGAGGCTATACTGCAGTATTTTGTTTATTTTTTAAAAGTTATAATTCCCTCCTAGAGTGCCTATTACTTTCCATTATATATATTATTAATTATGAAAGCTTTAATAACATTTTATATCGTCTGTCTATCTATTGCCAGACGCCTCAATCCCGTATGTGGTGGCCACAAACAAATCACCTCCACGTCACCCTGCCCCCTGCCATTTCACTGCCCTGTTCCCAACTCACACCCCTCTCTCTCATATACCTCTCCACTCCATCCCTCCATCTCATCCTCGGCCTTCCCCTCCCTCTCCCCCCCTCCACCTCACTCACACACACTCTCCTCGTCAGTCTCTCACCTTCCATCCTCTCCACATGGCCAAACCACCTCAGTGTGTTCCTCATAACACTTCCTATCACATCCACATCCACACCACAACGCTCCTTTATATCCTCAGTTGTCAGCCTGTCTCTCCATGTGACTCCACAGGCTCCTCTTAAATGACTCATTTCCACTGCTCTCACTCTTGACTTGTGTCCTTCCATCAACGTCCAAGCTTCACTTCCATAAGTTAGAGTTGGTATCACAATACTGTCTTGTAGTAACTTTTTCACTTCCATGCTCACTTCCCTGTGTCTTATCACTGCTTTCAAGGAACCAGCAACCTTTCTTCCTTGTTGTACCCTTTCAAGCACTTCACCCTCCAAATTTCCATCCTTACTCATCACACTACCCAAGAAAGCCTTGGTTTAATCACGCTTGTTCTAATGCTGTCCGCAACAAGGAGAAGGCCTACAAAAGGTACCGGAGCCAACCCACCCCTGAATCACATAATCTTTACGTTTCTGCCCGGAATCGTGCTAAGTCTGTTCTTCGCTCTACTAAAAATAATTTCATCCATACTAAATGCTCTCAACTCTCCAACTCGAATTCTTCCCGCTCCTTCTGGCACCTTGCCAAAAATCTTTCTAACAACTTTACCTCATCATCCTTCCCTCCTCTTTTCTACTCTGATGGTTCTGTAGCTATTTCTTCTACTGATAAAGCAGATCTCTTCGCACAGACTTTCTCCTCCAATTCCACCTTAGACGATTCCGGTGCTGTTCCTCCATCACTTCCCCCTCTGACTTCCTTATGGCTGACATTAAAATTTCTTCAGTTGATGTATTTTCTGCCATCACTGGCCTCAGTACTAACAAGGCATATGGGCCTGATGGGGTTCCTCCTGTTGTTCTCAAGAACTGTGCTTCTGTGCTTACACCCTGCCTAGGCAAACTATTTCGCCTTTGTCTGTCAACTTGTACCTTTCCTTCTTGCTGGAAGTTTGCTCTCATTCAGCCAGTCCCAAAGAAGGGTGACCACTCCCAACCCTCCAACTATCGTCCAATTGCTTTAACGTCCTGTATTTCAAAAGTTTTCGAGTCAATTCTTAATAGAAAAATTTTAAGGCATCTTTCCTATCACAACCTTCTTTCCGATCGTCAGTATGGGTTCCGTCAGGGACGCTCCACTGGCGATCTTCTCACCTACCTTTCAGACTCCTGGTCATCCTCCTTTCGGGACTTTGGCGAAAGCTTTGCCATTGCACTTGACATCTCAAAGGCTTTCGATCGAGTCTGGCATAAATCTTTAATTTCCAAACTGCCCTCCTACGGTTTCTATCCTTCTATCTGTGCCTTCATCGCTAGCTTCCTTTCTGGTCGTTCTATTGTCGCTGTTGTAGACGGCCATTGTTCTTCTCCTAGTTCTATCAACAGTGGTGTTCCTCAGGGCTCTGTCCTATCACCTACTCTCTTCCTTTTATTCATCAATGATCTTCTAAGCTGTACATCTAACCCTATCCACTCATACGCTGATGACTCCACCCTTCACCTTTCCATTCGGTTCCCGCAACGCCCATCTCAACAGTTACTTCAAGAAACAAGGGATGAGGCTATGGCACACCTTATGTCTGACTTGGCTCATATCTCTGACTGGGGTAAAAATAATATGGTTGTCTTTAATGCATATAAGACTCAGTTCTTACACCTATCAACCCGACAAAGTCTTCCACAGGTATACCCACTAATGTTTAATAATATTCAGCTTAATCCTGCATCATCGTTGAACATGCTTGGGGTTTCGTTTACTCGGGACTTATCTTGGAAAGATCATATTGCATCTCTTGTAAAATCTGCTTCCAAGAGATTGGGTGTGCTAAGCCGACTCCGCTCTTTCTTTACCCCTGCACAATTGTTGACTCTATACAGGGGTTTTATCCGCCCCTGTGTGGAGTACAACTCTCATGTGTGGGGGAGGCTCCCCACATACAGGTCTTCTCAATAGGGTGGAGTCAAAGGTTTTTCGTATCATTAACTCTCCTCCTCTTACTGACTCCCTTCAACCTCTGTCTCTTCGCCGCACTGTTGCATCTTTATCTCTTTTCTATCGCTACTTTAATGGCCACTGCTCCTCTGAACTGTCTGCTTGCATTCCTCCACCTCTACGACGGGCACGTAGCACCCGTCTGGCAGCAAACTCTCATCCCTTTTCTGTCCAACTCTCTAATGCAAGAGTTAACCGTTACTCCCAGTCTTTCATTTATGCAACAGGTCAGCTCTGGAACTGTCTCCCTCTGTCTGTATTTCCTGCTGCCTATGATCTCCAGTCTTTCAAACGTAGTGTGTCCAGGCATCTCAAAATGATCGGATCTTGAATTTGGCTCTCTATTGTATTTTGTTTTTCTCTTGGAGGGAACTGTTACTGCGGGCTCATGGCCTTTGGTTCCTTCTTCCTCGCATAAAAAAAAAAAAAAAAAAAAAAGTACTTAAACATACATTTTCCATTTCCTCAGCATCCAACCTCACTGTACATTCACTGACTTCATCTCACTCAAAGACCATCACTTTACTCTTCCCTACATTCACCTTTAGATTCTGTTTCTTACACACTCTCCCAAACTCATCCACCAAGCCTTGCAGCTCCCCTTATATCGTGCACGGGTGAAATAACGATGTCGATAATTCAGTGGTTTACATTGGGGAGCGGATACAGCACACCACGCTGGGTGAAAGAGTATTGTATGAATCTTGCCGTTCATTCAACACTGCAGATACAATGGCATCTGGGCAGATAGTACGGAAAAGGGCTGCTGAAATTGCCCTCATAGAAAAAATAAGGCCATTCCCTTGTCACAGGAAGACGGCTCCACAGCTGCCTTCTCGTGGTTTTGACCACTGCCGCTTCTTTCTTCTCAAGTGCCACCACTGCAAGAGCCAATGCAGCAATCACTCTCCCCTCAGCAAATTCAAGAAAAGCCATGTTGCGTCAGATACATGTGAGATGGTGGGACAGACTCCAGTATGCTTTGTTTACATTTTTGCCGACCGTAGGTGTTGTTTGAGGAACGTGTGTGATTGGGTTTGTGCCTGGTTCCAGCAGACCAGGAACGCGTTCCGTCGGCAAACCATCATTTCAGGTACCGTGTGATACCCTCTTTACCTAACACAAGTCCAAAAGCCAACCTAATAAAGTTCATATTTACCTGAAACCTCAGTTGCCATCTGTGGTGCCAGACCCCATATCCTAGATCATTTTAATGTCTTGCTAAGGCTACATTATGCATGATAATTGTGTATTTTACCTATATTTCATTTAAATTAAAGTTATTTATGAAATTGATAAATATTACTCATGGTGAAACAGATGATAATAGCTAATCATCCATCCATCCATCCATCATCCAATCCTGCGTTGCCCCACGAGGAGCGTAGGAGCCCGGGGTTAGGCAGTTGGTCCTGATATTTAAGATGAGTGACCAGCCTCACTCATCCCTGAGTGGCATTACGTGAGCAATAAACCCCAACCATCCCTTGGATATAAACCTTCACCGGCTCAATCTGATTGGAGCACAATAATTACCCACTAAACCACCAGGCGCCAAAATTTGGTTATATGTTTACCACCCAGTGTAGTAAATAGTTTCCTGGTGTACAGGAAACCATTTGGCTTGTCACTCAGTGTAGAGCCACCCATAGGCAGAAGAAAGGAAAGAATGAAGGAATGAAAGACAGAAGAGGGAGTGTAAAGTCACCCGTAGGCAGAAGGACGAGGAAAGAATGAAGGAAAGAAAGATAGAAGAAGATGGAAGGAAAGAAGGATGGAGGAGAGGACAGGGCAGACACCCAAGACCAGCACTACATTGAGTGAGTGGATGGTGAGCGCTCCCACCTGCTAATAATAATAATAATAATAATAAACTCTCAGTTACAGTTCTGAAGTTGCAGCAGGTCCTTTCAGTTAGTTTCAACTCCATACATGAATGTAATTATGGTTTAGACACTCCCTTTCATTACAGTACCGGTACATATTCTAATTCATACTTCTCTTTATATTTATTTTTCCCCTCTCTCATTTTACACTGCTTGGCCACTATCTCTACCCCCCAAAATGTCTCTTCCTTCATTTCACCCTACTGTTTCTAATATAAGCAGTTTAAATTGATACTTTCCCAGATTTTATATTGTTTTAATTCATACTCTCACTGATGGATGGTTCTCATCATTTTTAACTATCTGATCCCTGCATTCCCTAAATTGATGTTTTCTCATTGTACATTACATTTTCTGATCCATGCTTTTCCCCCAAAATTTGTGTTCCTTCATTTTTCATTGCTTTTGTAATCCTTGTGATGTTCAAGTGTTCATTTTGCTGTTGCCTTGTGATGTAATCCTTTTGTGATGTTCAAGTGTTCATTTTGCTGTTGCCTCTACTGTAACTTCCAGGAAACTGCCAGTTAATGTTAATTTTTGACCTGTAAAGCTGACTTGCTTATTTCTATCAGTTTACAGTACTGATTAAATGGCTCATGCCATTCTGGAACTCATCTTTAACTTATTTTGAGGACTTTCTGCAGTAAGGTAACTTATGAGGACTCTTTGTAGTACTTTTTTTTTTTTAATCCATATGTTACCCTTTCCCCTGTTATACAGTCTCATTTTACTCTGTTAATCTGGATTCATCCTCTTCAGTTTGTGGACATGATGGCAAAGAAGCTAAAGGAGGCCCTGAAGGCATGCATGTGGAAGACGGCGCGATACGTCCTGCGTTTCTTTTCAGACCTGGTCAACTGCCATGTCATCTCCACCAACTCCCTCTTGCAGCTCCTCCACACCTTCCTTGACACAGCACGTGATGACAACTCTCCACAGGGTAGATTTACTTTATAATTGCTGTTGAACACTGTCATTATATGGGAATGTGTGTTTAAAAACTAATCATGTAGCTAATGATTGATTGTACAGCAAGGCCATAATATACAGTCAATATCCGATTTACGATACTCCTTGATGCGATACCCTGGAATGGAGTTGGGGGTAGTAATACCGCTCTACCCCACCAATCATAGGCCTACCTCTGGTTTTGCAATGGGTTTTTATTTTTATTTACTGATTTTGATTACATTTTAGACTTAAATTTTGTGTTTAGGTTGATTTATAAGCTGTTTTTAGACTTAGATTAATGTGTTTTAGCCACAGGTGAGGTGAACACTGTCGTGTGGGGTATGGATTCTCACTCATCAGATAAGGTACAAAACAGTGTGGACAACTAACCAACTCAACAAAGAATACTTCATGTTTGACTGTTGAACATCTGACCTATCATGGAATGCATAATAATAATTGTAAATAAATATTGATAATTATGAAAGCCTCAAAGAGTAAATATTTCATACATTGATGAAAACTGTGACATCGATAAATCATGTATTTACATTTGGGCTGCACAAGAAGAAACGCTTTGAAATACAAAGGAATTTAAAAATAAATATTGGAAAATAAGAGAGAAGAAAATAAAGTTGCTCAGCAGCCAGAGCAATAACTAAAATGACGTAAAGAGGTTACGTTGGAATGGCTATCCCGATCGCATCTTCGTTTGCATTCCCCATCGAGAATTTCCCGTCAAAACATCAGATTCTCCATCATAGCAATTCTCACCTTGGATGATTCTGCATCGTTCAAACATTATGCATAACAGATGTGTATTTGCAGCCGTGGCTCAGTGGGTTAGAGCGCTCCATTCTGACCGAAGAGTCGGAGGATCGAATCCACCCAAGGGTCATTGGTAGACATCAGGAAGGGCATCCGGTCATAAAATGCTACACGCTCCAAACCAAAGTCCTCTACCCAGGGGCAACGCCTTAGCCCTTATCCAAAAAAGGGGTACCTGGCGTAAAACTCACTCTCTCTCTCTAGGACTGTCTGACGGTGGGATTGTATACAATGCTGCTGCTTCTCTACTTAGTTTGAATACAAGTTGGAGATCGCATTCTCCAGTGACCTTGACTGGGTACAAGCGAGACAGGCAATGGTTTTAGGCTTAGGTTAGCTTCTTTTACAGCTGTTAGGCCATTTAGATTGACTTTGAACTTTTTTTTTTTTTTTTTTTACTCATTTGGGTGGGTTTAGGACTTGGTTGGGGTGACACCCAAGGCTTGAAGATGCATCCTTATACTTTACATGTTAAATATACCTTGATATATGATACCCCACCTAGTGATGGGTTTATACTTAACCAGTTGCATCACTAAACTGGGGTTTGCATATACCGGTATTATAACATGGGTTCAGTGGGGATACGTTGTGGGCCGTTGGTCAACCACCAAACCTAAGTCCAAAACCAGTTTTCCAGCTCTTCTGAATTGGTAGTCATATCACTTCACTGTACCTCATTTGCTGCACGAACTCCAACCGCACTGATAATAACACATCTGGTAATGATCAAGTCAAAAGCCTCTTGGAACAAACGAATAACTGTAGGCTTACACGTCAGCAGTTTTTTAAATGAAAAAGGTCATTGTACATTGACCAGTGAGGCTTCATACAGGCATATAATGATCATATAAATGAAAATGCTCTTGTATACTGAAAAAGATCCTAAATTGTTGTTGATTGTAATGAGGGTATACTTACCAGATGAATTTGGTCAACTAAGTAATATCCTAGTACCCAATTGCTTTAAATACCACCCTTGGGGTCACTTACCATCCACTCACTCGTTGTAACGGTACTCTTGGGTGCCTGCCCTTTCCTCTCTTCCTTCCTCCTTTCCTTACTTCCTTTTCTGTCTTTCTTTCATTCTCTCCCCTTCCTTCTATCTACGGTGACTGTACTCTGAGTGACAAGCCAAATGGTTTCCTGTACGCCAGGAAACCATCCACGATGCTGGGTGGTAACCATATAACCAAAATTTGGCACCTGGTTGTTTAGTGGGTAATTAGGCATTCCAGTCAGATTGAACCAGTGCAGGTTTATATCTAAGGGGTGGTTTGGGTTTACTGCTCACATAATGCCAATCAGGGATGAGTGAGACCGGTCACTCTCATCTTAAATGTTAGGACCAACTTGCCTAACCCCTGGCCGTTACGCACCTCATGGGGCAACACTGGATTAGATGGTGAATGAATGAATGAGTAACCATTTCTCTGCTGTTAATACATGTAGGGAAATATATGTAGGATAACACCAGATGCGTTTGTTCAGTCGAGAAACCCTAGCAGCCATATGAATGTTCAGGAAGTGCTCACTGTAAGTCACAGTTTTATACATTCGTACATTCCTGTTTGCTATTACGTCAGCACTAAAATATTTTTGTCATTGTATGCATTCCTTTGTTGATAGATTATTCATCATCATTATCAACATTTGTACCCATTTTCCCACCCTTGAATGGGTTGAGTTGGAACCTAAAAAAATAAATAAATAAATAAATAATAAAAAAGAAACCAAGGTCTGCCCAACTTGAATTGGTCATGCTGTCATTCATTGACAATTCAGGCCCACAACATTTTAGTAAGATGAGAGATCAGATGCAGAGTTAGAAAGTTACAACACCAGCATTATGAATAAATTTCGTATTGCATGAAACTATGTTGTAATGAATTACTATGTACATTATGTAGAAGACTGAGTGCAAAACTGGATTTATGTTTCTTATGCTTGCATTTAGTCCATAATTCCAAATCAATTTAAACAGTGCAAGACATTGTACTGTAAATGTGTGGTGAGTTTACGGTATGTAGCCTTCAATTTTTTTAGGACTTAAACTTGTACTACACTCATAAAAGCGCTGAAGTGAGCCTCTGCTGTACTCTCCACAGTACGAAGTGACACTTATGTGTATGCGGTATTGAGCTGCTTGCCCTGGGTGGGGCGAGAATTATATGAGAAGAAGGAACAAGATCTGGAACGTCTGTTGAAGCACATTGAGATTTATGTCCGTAAACGCAGCCGCAAGCATGTTCCTGGCCTTAGAGTGTGGCGCTCTGACCGTCCCCACCCGCAGGAGGAGTATCTGGACTGTCTGTGGGCTCAGGTGAGTGGTGGCAGGCATGTGTGAACACAGGCAGTTCTCACTTCAAGTCTAGGATATGTCCAGGGAGAAAGTTTACCAGTACTTCATTTCTAATAGGTTGAGATGACTCAAAGTGATGTGATGGTGAATGGAGAAATCATTAACAATAACTAATGGTAACTGTATAATCAGGTGGATGTCAAACAGTCCTGTGGGCTAACCTCAAAGCCTAGTGTTGAAGCCTGGTCACCACTTGATCTGCAAGGGGATGTTTGCAAGAATTGCGTATTTTCAAAGCTAGCACACTACCTAGAACATTCATTGAAAGACCAAAATGCTCAACAATCCTTCATATCTCCGTTGCAAGTGTCCGCAGTCATGAGGAAGTGCTATGGGAAGGATGTAGAGGTAGTAGAGTAATAGTCACAAAAAAGTACCATGGAACTGATGTAGTCATGTAATATTGTCTTATTCTCCCATTGACCTACAGAAAATAGATTGTAGATGATAATTTGGCAGTTATTTTCTGAAAATGCGGCATGCTTACAGATTTGCAAACTGCGATCGGATATGTGGCAAGAAAAGCACATTGCCCGCCCATATGTGGCATTTGACTCAATCCTGTGTGAGGCTCTGCAGCACAACATACCCCAGATAACACTCCCACCCCACCACCAGGACAACACCTACCCCTTCCCATGGGTTGTATTCAGGTCAGCACCAACACGAGTTTGATTATATCACTTTCTCTGATCTTTCTAATCAGTATATATATATATATATATATATATATCATGCTGTTTATTTTTGAGGTAGAATCCAGAAATTAAGGAAACAGAGAGAAGAAACATCAACAGTATTTCTCTGGGCATGCTGTTGATAGGTCTTCCACTTCTGGACAGCCTTTCTGTTTCCTTATTCCTGGATCTTACCTCATCCCACTCGTAGGTGGGAAAATAAAAAGGTCAGGATGATGATGTATATAAGTTTATTGATTGTACTAGCAGAGAGTTTCACTACTTAACATCTCTATAATATTTCAGTGTGAGAATTTCCATTTCTTTCACTCATGCTGGTGTCTTTTTATCAGACATCCCTTGTTGGGATGGGATTAGAAACATTTTCCTCTAACCTCTTCACTGAATTTATGTCATTTACTTTGACAACTACCAGATGATTCATTTGAGCTTATGAGAGACCTTTTGTAGTGAAGGAGTAGAGTTTATCATTATCCTTTCATTATGGTAACCCCTTCAACCAACTGATGTATCGGTATTTTGTATTTTATTCTAATTTCTACCAGACAGTTTTATTCAGCTTTGGGTGACTTTGCAATGGACAAATTACATCATCATCATCATCCAGACCTTTCCCACCCTAGAGCAGAGTGAGGAGGTCTGGATGATGATGATGATGATGATGTAATTTGTCCATTGTAAAATCTCCCAAAGCTGAATATAACCTTTATTAATTCTATCATCAACATAGTGTTTATGTGTGTGTGTTTCTCTCTCTCTCTCTCTCTCTCTCTTTCAGTAACAGTAAAATAATAATAAAAATATATACAGTATATTTTGCAGAGGGATTAGTTGAGCTTGAGGAGAACCCTGTTTTAGTGAAGGGGTAGAATTAATCATTATCCTTTTCTCATACTAAAATCACCTCATTTCCCCTTAGACTGTTTGATTACACTGACTGCCCAGAGGGTCCTGTCCTCCCAGGAGCTCATTCCATTGAGCGATACCTGATTGAGGAGCATCTACACAATATTGTCAAGGAGTACCATCTGGAGCGCAAACAGTGGTAGGTACAAAATATAGTGAGTCTCCTGCAGTGTGCATGTTTGGTAGGGAAGGCATTTGATGTTGGATGTGTTTCCGGGCTTTTCACGTGGAGGATGGGGACAGTTTTCGAGATGTTGTAAAAATATAATGCTGTTGCTCCTGTACCAAGGCATCCAAGTATATGGATTAAAGCAATTTGTGTGTGTGTGTGTGTGTGTGTGTGTGTGTGTGTGTGTGTGGAGGATGAGGACAATTTATGGGGTGTTAAAAATATATGATGATACGTCTGTACCAAAGTAACTTAGTATATGGATAAATCAGTACTGTAATTAGCCTACTTCTGTACCACTCTACATAGCTGTGTAATTAAAAGGGATAGTTGTGATGCTAATAATAATGATGCTATTTGTATCCAGTGCTGCAGTACTGCTGGACTTCCCCCTAAAACACAAGATACCACTAGAGTACATGATAGTGGAGGTGGTGTTGGCTGAACTGTTCCACCTGCCTGGCCCACGTTACATTGAGATCTGCTATGGGTCACTTCTCATTGAACTCTGCAAACTCCAGCCTGCCACCATGCCACAGGTTGGTGGAGATTTTCATCTATTTGCAACTTACATCCTTCAGCCACTGTCATAATAAGACAGTACTGCAGCTCTACATCCATTCCATAGCACTTCTTCATGGCTACCACTGTATTCCTAGTGTTAATCTCATGTTATAACTCAGCATTCAAAATGGGTATAGGGTAATTTTAGGTCAGTGAAAGTGGACAGTCATATTGATAGCCTATCACAGCTGTCAGATTTCATAGTCATGCAGTTCCATTTGTTATAAGAATTCAGATCATGCAGTTGCAGTTATGGTTCTTATATTCAGAGGTGAATTGAGAAGCTGCCTTAACTAATACCTGTACTGGGCTTTTTTTTTTTTTTTTTTTTTTTTTTTTTTCCCAGGGAAGGAATTTCTGCAGCCCTTGCAATCCTAACCTGACTGACCATAGGCTATTTTGAAAAAGCACATGACTAGTAATCCCAACTAGTGTGTCTTGACCACACTCATAAAGCAGATTCAGTCATTGTAGAACTTTGAGAGTTTAGTTTAATTTTAGGATGTGGGATGAGGACACAGTATGATGTGCACCCCCATTGTCTCTTTTCCACAACCTGTGCCCATCTGAAAATTGTTATGTTTATACTCTACAGTTTTTAATTTTTATTTGTTACATTCATCATCATCGGTACCTCTTTTTGTACCCAAGGATAGGATTAGGTAGGTTCCAGGGACCAAGATAAAATCTGATAGAGGGGAAAACTAATCATGAGCATGCCCAGTTAAATGGGCCACACTCATTCACTCACCAGACTCCTACACTTTATCTGTTCAGAAGTCCATGTATCCTCTCATCTTGTCCTCCTCCCCCCGCCCCATCCCATCACTCAACAGCTTTTGAAAAGGGACACTTGTGGGAAGGCAAGGTAGATAATTCCCTGCCACTTTACTTAGGATTGAATATATAGTGAGGGAAGTTAAGCTGTATCTTTGTTGTTATTATCTGTTATTGTTTTTTTTTTTTTTTTTTTTTTTTTTTTTTTTTTTTAAATGCGAAGAAGAAGGAACCAAAGGCCGTGAGCCCGCAGTAACAGTTCCCTCCAAGAGAAAAACAAAATACAATAGAGAGCCAAATTCAAGATCCGATCATTTTCCGATCATTTTGAGATGCCTGGACACACTGCGTTTGAAAGACTGGAGATCATAGGCAGCAGGAAATACAGACAGAGGGAGACAGTTACAGAGCTGACCTGTTGCATAAATGAAAGACTGGGAGTAACGGTTAACTCTTGCATTAGAGAGTTGGACAGAAAAGGGAAGAGAGTTTGCTGCCAGACAGGTGCTACGCGCCCGTCGTAGAGGTGGAGGAATGCAAGCAGACAGTTCAGAGGAGCAGTGACCATTAAAGTAGCGATAGAAAAGAGATAAATATGCAACAGAGCGGCGAAGAGACAGAGGTTGAAAGGAGTCAGTAAGAGGAGGAGAGTTAATGAGACGAAAAGCCTTTGACTCCACCCTATTGAGAAGAGCTGTATGTGGGGAGCCTCCCCACACATGAGAGTTGTACTCCACACAGAGGCGGATAAAACCCCTGTATAGAGTCAACAATTGTGCAGGGGTAAAGAAAGAGCGGAGTCGGCTTAGCACACCCAATCTCTTGGAAGCAGATTTTACAAGAGATGTAATATGACTTTTCCAAGATAAGTCCCGAGTAAATGAAACCCCAAGTATGTTCAAGGATGATGCAGGATTAAGCTGAATATTATTAAACATTAGTGGGTATACCTGTGGAAGATTTTGTCGGGTTGATAGGTGTAAGAACTGAGTCTTAGATGCATTAAAGACAACCATATTATTTTTACCCCAGTCAGAGATATGAGCCAAGTCAGACATTAGGTGTGCCATAGCCTCATCCCTTGTTTGTTGAAGTAACTGTTGAGATGGGCGTTGCGGGAACCGAATGGAAAGGTGAAGGGTGGAGTCATCAGCGTATGAGTGGATAGGGTTAGATGTACAGCTTAGAAGATCATTGATGAATAAAGGGAAGAGAGTTGGTGATAGGACAGAGCCCTGAGGAACACCACTGTTGATAGATCTAGGAGAAGAACGATGGCCGTCTACAACAGCGGCTATAGAACGACCAGAAAGGAAACTAGTGTTAAGTTCCACACATTCAGCTGTCGTAGACAAGAGAAAGTTAGAACACTGTTTGGCAGTGTTGTAATATTACTCTAATGTTTACAACTTGTTTGCTACCGTATGGATTCGGAACAATTACATTTGCAAAGGAAGTTGTGAGTATTTTTGCAGTTGTAAAGTTTCGTGAAACCAATCCATATGTACATTTTGTAAGGCAGTGATAATAGCCTTTTCACTTTATCATCCTTTTAAGAGTGAACCACATTAGGCATTATTAGTTGAAGATTTACATTTCCTTTAGAAATTTGTGTGTTCTGTAAAGTGTTAAGGTCTTCTTTGATGATTCCCTTTCCTTTCCACTTTATGGAAAAGCATTTTAGACGTTACAGATTCTTCAAGTGCATATACTAAAATGTTACACTTACCTGGCATCACTAGGGGCGCATTACATGCCTTGAAGGTAAGTTTTCTGTAAATGAATGTATTTGTTTATTTATTTATTTATTTTTTAGTTGTGTCTGTGGTCTTTTTTTTTAATAATTTCAGGAGATTATTGGGTTTTGTGGACTTATTATTTATTCCCCACCCCCACCCCACCCTCCACTCAAAGTGTACATTCCTTGTCTGTGTGCCTTGCAGGTGTTGGCCCAGGCTGTGGAGCTGCTGTTTGACCGCATTGACACTATGAACGTCTGTTGCTTTGACAGGTGAGGTCACATGCCTTCACACCACACTTATATGTGGCTGTTACCTCCTGAATTGTATCGTTGTCAGTCTCTTCATCTGTGTTTCAGTTCCTTTTAGGTATTTAGCTATATGTCTTCATCATCACTGTCAGTGCCTGATCATCAAAGATAATGATGGTTTTATTCTTGATGATGAAGACAAACAAAGATAGGCAGACAGACTGCTATACAGAGAGTTGAACTGTTTCTTTATCATATTATGTGTCTGTCATTCTAACAATCTTGCCATCTGTATCTCTGTCTGCCGTGTTTCTAACTACTGTAGGTATGGTATAGTAGGTATGAGGTATATCTTCATAGTAGAATATAAGCTGTCATAATGATTAATTGTATCCACAGATTTGTGAACTGGTTTGCATACCATCTGAGCAATTTCCAGTTCAAGTGGTCATGGGATGATTGGTTGGATGCTGCCCAGCTTGATCCCAGTCACCCTCGGGCCAAGTTTATCAGTGAGGTGCTGCTTAAGGCCATGAGGTAGGAGAACAGAGTTGTATAGGCAATGTAAATATGATTATTAGCTCTTTCATAGTCAGGATAGCTAGTCTCATACAGCTACTGTAATGCCAAGTGATATTATCTAAGGGTGACTCACTTTAGCCTGAGTGTTAATTCTGTCACCATTGATCATCTTATGGTTTGGACAGTGCTTTTGCAGTCCCAGGCTCATCAGAATGTGAAATCAGTAGATTGCAGGCTTACATTGCCCTTCTGCAGTCCATCTTCTTTCTTTTGGGGGATAGGGTAGTACAGTTAACCCTTATGTTAATACAGCTCTTTCTGCGACAGTTCAGCTCAACATTATTAAAGTTAGGAACTGATTCCACTCACTCGATATAGTGCTGCTTTGGGTGTCTGCCTTTTCCTCTCACCTTCCTTCTTTTTCTGTCGTTCTTTCCACTTCCTTCTGCCTACAGGTGACTTTACACTCCCTTGTCTGTCTTTCTCTCCTTCATTCTTTCCCCTTCCTTCTGCCTGTGGGTGACTCTACACTGAGTGACAAGCCAAATGGTTTCCTGTACACCAGGAAACCATTTACTACACTGGGTGGTAACCATTTAATCAAATTATGGTGCCTGATGGTTAAGTGGTTAATTAAGGCACTCCAGTTGGATTGAGCCTGTGTAAGTTTGTATCCAAGGAGTGGTTGGGGTTTATTGCTCACGTAATGCCACTCAGGGATAAGTGAGGCTGGTCACTCTCATCTTAAATATCAGGACCAGCTTGCCTAACCCTGGGTTCCTCTGCTCCTCATCAGGCAACATAGGATTGGATGATAGATGGATGGATGAATTGATTTAAGTTACACTTATATGATATTCATATTTATCAAAATTTCGCAATTCAGAATTAAGTAAGGAAAAGATATAAATATAATACGATTCGCCAAAATCTGAATACAGTGTGGTATAATGTTGAGTCCATGTCTAAAACTATACTTCACACAAAGACTTTGGTGTGGTTATGATACAATATTTTCACGAGTCTGAAAAACTGCATAGAACCCCATCCTTACCACTTTATTTGCATATGGCATTGCAAGATTTACCTTTTTTTTTACATACATACATACATACATCATCTAATCATGTGTTGCCCCATGAGGAATGTTGGAGCCTGGGACTAGGCAAGTTGGTCCTGACATTTAAGATGAGAGTGACCAACCTCACTCCTCCCTGAGAGGCATTACGTGAACAATAAACCCCAACCATCCCTTGGATATAAACCTACACAGGCTCAGTCCGGTTGGAGCACCTTAATTACCCATTAAACCACTAGGTGCTATAATTTGGTTATATAGGTACCACCCATGGGGATGAGGGTGGGTTCATGGAATGTGGGAAGTTTGAGGGGAAGAGCAGGGGAAGTCGTTGAGGCATTCAGTAGGAGGTGGGTGGATGTGGCGTGTTTGCAGGAAGTCCGGTACAGGGGTGGATCAGCCAGAAAGATTGTTGGGAAGGACTGTTGCTATAAGTTGTTTTGGCAGGGGGGGACAGACGGATATGGAGGTGTTGGTGTGATGGTTGCGGAGAAATGGGTGGAATATGTTATGAATGTTTTGAGAGTAAGCGATAGGATATTGGTAGTGAAAATTCTGTTGGGAAGAAAGATAGCTGTGATTATATCGGCATATGCTCCACAGGCAGGATTGGATGTATCAGAGAAAGATAGATTTTGGGATGATTTAATACGTGTAGTGGGTGGTATGCGGGATGATGAGATAGTGATTTTGGGAGGGGACTTAAATGGTCATGTAGGTGAAGCAGCACAAGGTTATGAAGGAGTGCATGGGGGATGTGCATATGGTCTAAGGAATGCAGAAGGGGAAAGGATACTCGAGTTTGGGGAGGCAACGGGCATGATTGTGTGCAACACATATTTTAGGAAAAGAGACAGTAGGTTAATTACGTATGAGTCTGGGGGAAATAGCAGTCAGATAGATTATTTTCTGGTTAGGAGGGCCGATAGAAGGTTAGTGAGGGATGTTAAAGTTATAGGAAGTGAGGAGTGTGTGCAGCAGCACAAACTATTGATTTGTGATATGGTGCTTAAAGAACAAGTGATGAAAAAGAGGACTTATGTACCTAGGAGGAAAATATGGAAGCTGAAAAACCAAGTAATAAGGGATGCCTTCTATAGCGAGTTGAGGAGAGTGGTGGCTGAACAGGGAGCTGTAGACAGAGGCGTTAATGAACAGTACAGAGCCCTCAAGAACAATTTCTTGAGAGTTACTGATGTAACATGCGGCTGGACAAGAGGACCACCAAGACATAAAGTAACTTGGTGGTGGGATGAGGGTGTAGAAGCTGCAATTAAGGAGAAAAGAAGGCTTTTCCGGGAATGGAAGAAGGGTGGTAGCAAAGAGGAATATTTGGCTGCCAAGCGTAGGGCTAGGAGAGAGGTATACAGGGCAAAGTCTGAGTCACAGAGACAATTACTTGATAACCTAAATCATGGGGAAAGGAAAAATATATTTAGGGTGGCAGGTCAGGTGAAGAGGGATAATCGGGATATCATAGGTGAGCAGTGTGTGAAGAATGATGAGGGAAGGGTAGTGGTGAACAGTGAGGATATTAAAGATGCATGGAGAGAGCATTATAACCGGTTGTTGAATGAGGAGTTTGACTGGGACAGGGAAGGTTTGGAGCCAGCAGATCCAGTGTCTGGCCCTTGGCCTTTGGTTGATACTGCTACTGTGAGTGAGGCAATAGGCAGGATGAGGGTGGGGAAGGCAGCAGGTGTGTCTGGGTTGACTGCCGAAATGTTGAAGGCCTCAGGCGATATAGGGGTGAGTTTAGTCACTGACCTGATAAATAGGATTATTTATGAGTGTGTTGTCCCAGATGATTGGCTGAAGAGTGTAATTGTAAATGTGTATAAAGGGAAGGGTGATGCCCTGGAAAGAGGAAATTATAGAGGTATAAAGCTTTTAAATCAGATAATGAAGGTAATGGAGAGAGTTTTAGAAGGTATGATTAGAGAAAGAGTGAATATTGATGAGATGCAATTTGGGTTTATGCCAGGTAGGGGGACCACTGATGCCATATTCATTGTTCGACAGCTTCAGGAAAAATATATTGGTAGGAGAAGGGATCTTTATTTTGTTTTTGTTGATTTGGAAAAGGCCTTTGACAGAGTCCCTAGAGAGATGGTGAAGTGGGCAATGAGAAAGCTTGGCTTGGAGGAGTGGCTGGTTAGGGTGGTTATGGCCATGTATGTGGGTGCTCACACCCAGGTGAGAGTGAATGGAGATTTGAGTGATGAGTTTTCCGTGAATGTTGGTGTGCATCAGGGGTCAGTCTTGAGTCCCATGTTGTTTATCATGGTACTTGAAGCCCTTTCACGTGACTTTAGAAACGGACTCCCGTGGGAGTTGTTGTATGCTGATGATTTGGTGTTGATTGCAGAGAATGAAAGGGAGGCGGAGGAAAGGTTTAGGAAGTGGAGAGATGGTATGGGGCAAAAGGGTTTAAGGGTAAATGCAGATAAAACAAAAGTGATGATGTCTAGGGTTGGTGGCGGTACTGTCAAAGACGAGGGAGAGTGGCCATGTGCAGTTTGCCACAAGGGCATGGGAAGTAATTCCATCTTATGCGGTGTGTGTGATAAGTGGGTGCATAAGAGATGTAGTGGTATCAGAGGTAGACTGCGAGATAATGCTGATTTTATGTGTACGGCGTGCCGGGGTGAGCAGGTGGAGATCGTCAGACGTGAAAGGATTGAACTTGCTGGTGAATCTCTTGAGTGTGTGGAAGAGTTTTGTTATTTGGGAGACATGTTGTGTGCTGGAGGTGGGGCTGGAGCTAGCTCTGTGGCTAGGGTGAGAAGTGGTTGGAAGAAGTTTAGGGAGCTCTTGCCTCTCCTGACATTGAGAGGGCTCTCCCTACGTGCTAAGGGGTCTTTGTATGCAGCATGTGTTAGGAGTGTAATGCTGTATGGCAGTGAGACCTGGGCAGTGAAGGAGGAAGACATTCGCCGGCTCAGACGTACAGAAATGACAATGATTAGGTGGATGTGCAGTGCGTCCCTGCGTCCAAGGCCTGGAGGGGCTGGGTTTACAATGGAAGAGTTGAGAGGTAGGATGGGACTGGAGTGTATTGGTGTTGTGATGAGGAGAGGTAGATTGAGGTGGTTTGGACATGTGGAGAGGATGGGGGGTGATAATTGGGTGGGGAAGGTGAGAAGTGTTAATATTGGGGGTGGGGCTATGAGGGGTAGACCGAGAAAGACATGGGACGAGGTCATTAAGTGTGACCTTAGGGTTAAGGGACTGAACAGGGAGGCTGCAATGGATCGTGCAGCTTGGAGAGCCGCCATTAGGTGACCAAGGCTGACACATGCAAGCATGTTGGAGCCTTTAAAAACAAAAACGAATAACGAAAACCCAGCACAGTAAATTGTTTCCCGTTTGGCTTGTCACTCAGTGTAGAGTCACCTGTAGACAGAAGGAAGAGGAAAAAAAGAAGGACATGAGAGGAAGGAAGGAAAGAAAGAAGGAGGAGAGGAAAGGGCAGTCACCTGAGAGCAGCACTATATCAAGCAAGTGGATGGTGATTGCCCCCACCTACCACTATACTAGTTTTGATAATTATGAGAATTATGTTAATTTTCAAGATATGATTCTCTGAAATGATCTGGCCCCCTTTGCTACTGCAGGAAGTGAATTGTTTCATCTGACCCAGATCAGCCTCTTGGATGAACCTCATGGATGTAGTGATGTATTTCTTTGTGTATTCATGCTACCACCATAAGATTTTTGCTCAACTTAGGAAGGCTGTCAAGTAGTGAAGGGGTTAATTGGTTAATTAAGACTGTACTTTGCCCCTCCAGTTTAGAAAGTCTTGTGAGCTGGATAAAGTAGTCTGTTGGTATCAAAAGTATAATTAAAATGTAGGTCATGAAGAGCTGCTATGTGAAGGATGGGAATGTTATAGTATTGTCCTTTTTCGACACTGAGCCACATGAAATAAGCTGCAAAAGGACAAAACTGGGCCAAGTTAAGGAGAAAGAACTGTAAATGTTACTGTCCCTCACGTCCTGTGCATTTATTCCCCAGGCTGTCATATCGTCAGAGGATTGCCGAGGTGGTGCCTGAACAGTTCGACTGCTTTGTACCCCAGAAACCAGAGCCTGTATATAAGTTTTCTGTTGACTCCACAGGTGAGATTGTACTTCTGATGAGACTGAACCTGGTTTGTTGTGTAATATTCAGTAGTTAATTCTTCACTATTTAATGCCTTTTTTTTTATTATTATTATTATAGTATTATTTTTATTTATTTGTTTTATGATGAAGCCTTGAGGAAATTATAAAAAATACTGCCTGTGTATTGTGATAAGTGAGACTACCTCTGGTTGTGCTTGCTATTTGTAAGATGCAGTAAGTTTTTGTTAAATGTTGCCTTTTTCATTTCCTTTTTTGCAGTTAAATTCACAGTAAATTGCCTAAAGATTGCCTGTTAGTTCCATTGCTACTTGTAAATGTGGTTTACTAATACTGTGGATGTTTACATGTATCTTAATGTATTGTAAAGCTGTGTCTTTGATAGTGGAATCACTTACCTGTACAGTAAATCATTATTTTCTTGCCAGTGTGGATGTTCCTTATTGCTCTTAATATTGCACCAGTTTCCCTCTGTATATAGTATCAGTTGTTTGGATAATGTTGTGTTATTTTGGAACATTTCCTTGATTTTTATTGGGAACTGCCAGTAACATTTTTTGATACCTGTGCAGCACTTTCAGAATCTAGCTGATGTAAGAAGGCTCTGTGATTGCTTCTTTGGCTTATTATTATTATTATTTGGGCATGATGATACTTCTGAAGAATTTGGTTCTGAAATAACATTGGCTTGGATAATACCACTTCTGCATTTATTTTAACAGTAATTTAATATGCATCATATTAACATTATTTTAATTTTGGAGGAAGAGAAATAGCTGCCAGTCTTTTAAATTTTGAGGAAGAGCAGTTTTCAGTCTTGTGTAGTACCAGTATGTTTTACAGAGCATTATTTCACTCAGGAATGTCATATGCCTGTAATATATATTATCATGCCAAAAGAGGGTCCACATCAGACCAGGAACATTTTATCTTCCTGGTAAAACATTTCAGTACTGTATATAGATATAATTTTTCCATTCATTTTCTTATCTGTTTTTCTCTTCTTACCCCTAACAGCGGACCTTCCTGGTACAGACACTGCTCACCGACTAGAAGGAGTAGTTCGGGCTAAGGGGTCACCAAGTGAAGTGGTTGGTGCGCTGGCAGAGTTGCCAAACCCACTGCGAGAGAGTGATGATACTGACCCGCCCTACAACCCATTACAGATCCAGGTCTTTGTGCAGACACTCCTCCACCTCGGCTCAAAGAGTTTCTCCCATGCTTTCGCTGGCATCTCCAAGTTCCTCAAGGTTGGTACTTGAATAGTAACACCGTAGCATGGTTTTTTCTAACCTGACAGCAATCATTAACCCCTTTCAGCCCAGTAGTTGGCAATATGTTTTCAGATAGGAGTCCATTAACCTGACAGTGATCACTAACCCCTTTCAGCCCAGTAGTTGGCAATATGTTTTCAGATAGGAGACCATTTTGACTAGTAACCAAGGAGACTAATTCCTACCAAATTACTGTACTAAGGCTCCTTGAATTTTGTTTAGTAAGACTAAGTTCACCATATAACTCCTCTCAGTCCAGTAGTTGCCAGTATGTATTCAGGTGGGAGGCCAGTTTGACTAGTAACCTAGAAGAGTTATTCCTAATGACTAAGGCTTGTTATATTTCATCCAGCCATGCTTAAGTTGTGGGAGTGACTCAGTTACTACTCCAATAATTTGTTATGGTTTTTATGACTGTTTACCACTTTGAGATGGAATGAATTTATTTATTTTCTTGATGATACATGCTGCTTGAAAATTGATACTGTACAGTCATCCCTTATTTTTAACAGGGGTTAGGTTACAAAAAATATCGCAGATACTTTCATGAAGTATACTCTTCGTGGTGAATGATTTTTATTAACTGTGTGGTGTCTGGCGTATGGAAGCCAGCTGTCCTTGCTGCATCGTATGTAAAATAAAAATGTAAAGGCTTAAAAACTGAAAAAACTATGGAATAACAGAGCAAGTGCTGTGTAAATTAGCTTTGAAAATATTAGTGCACAGAATGAAAATAAAATGGATATACAGTAGGATTACAGTACAGTCATATGTATTGTTTACATGTTTTATTCACCATTCAAATGGTGTTGCTTCATCTTGTTCCTCTTCCCTGCCTCCCATACTGATTGAGCTTTTGATGATGATGAAGTGTCAGTGAGATGATAATGTAATGATGCATTAGTTGATGGTGAAAAGATAACATGACAGTGAGATGATGTGGTGATGATGATGATGATGATGATCATCATCATCATCATCATCATCATCATCAAGCAAAGCCACCTTTTCTACTGATCAAAACTCCTTGGTAAAATACGGTAATGGTTTAGATGAAACAACAGCAAGACCTAACTAATTCACTTCTTATTTTTCTGGATTGTTTTATATATTCCTCTGATTATTTGTATTGGTAAATAATAGATGAATGGTGATTTTCTTTTCCTGTTGTTTTTGTTCATGATTTGCTTTACTGACATGTGTTGTTTCCCTGGTGTAATAGTAGATACTTATGAAAACCAACTTTAATGTACCAGAATTCATTTGCATTTGCAACTATGAAGGGGGGATTAGATTGTCAAGTTAGATTAGGTTAGGTTTAGGTTGGTATAGGTTGTTGGGTTATATTACAGTAGGTTTGGTTAGGTTAGGTTGCATTATTATGTTAGGTTACGTATATGTTAAGTTAGTTTAGATGAGCTAATGTGAAGTTTAATATTTTATGGTGTTATTTAATGTTAACACTGTTCCGGGGCAGCCTTGTGTAACTTTTCTACCCTGTTCCCGGGCGGGGGGGGGGGAGTTTCCAATGAGTTCTTCACATTTTTGTGCCATGTATTTGAGCCCTGAAAAATCGCTACAACAAATGACACACCAACACGTGATTGGCCAGGAATAACATTCAGATAGCCATCCATCATCCAATCCTACATTGCCCCATGAGGAGCGTAGGAGCCCGGGGCTAGGCAAGTTGGTCCTGACATTTAAGATAAGAGTGACATTAAATTTTGCTAGATTTAACCCCTTAACCGCGGGGCGTCACTTTCGTGACGCTTGGGAGCAAGGGATCATACCGCGGGGCGTCGCTTTTGTGATTCTGTGTTATTTTGAATTCACCCGGGCTTTCAAGTGGGGGCTTGTATCATCTATCAGTACTGACAATGTCCAACACTAGTCAGCACTCCTAATCTCATCTGTACTCCCATCCATTGTTGACAATTTAGCCATTTCTCCCTGTTCTTGACTCCCCTCCCTACCCCCCCTCCATTACCCTATCCTCTCGCCTGCCCGGCCATGCTACGCTAAGTAAATCTTCCCTGGAATTTTTCACTGATTTCATCCATTGAAATAAGCCCTATGTCGTATTCTTATACCAAATAATATATACAAGAAAGAAATCAGGTAAGTGAGAGTGCCATACACCTGGAATTGGCTAATTATCACCTGACAACACCTCACGTGCACTCGTTCGCTAATTTTCGCTGTTTTTTTCCACTTGAAATATGCCGTATAATCTATTTTCGTAATAAATATACATGTAAGGAGAGAAGGGAGAGGCCTAAGTGATATTTACATTCACCTGGAACTACCTAATTTATAATGTATTGTCTAGATTTCCTGCCAATCATATCAGTGCTACACAAAGCTGTTTCAAGATTTAACATTGGTAGCTCTGATTATATATCTCCTAAGTAGGCCTCTAATCTATTTTCGTAATAAATATACTTGTAAGGAGGGAAGGAGAACCCTAAATGATATTTACATTCACCTGGAACTACCAAATTTATAATGTATTGTCTAGATTTCCTGCCAATCATATCAGTGCTAGACTTAGCTGTTTCAAGAAGTAATATTGGTAACTCTGAATAACCCCTAAAGCAGGCCTCTAGGCTGCGTTATCAGTGTACTGTCATCTTCCGAAGTGAGAGGACGTATGTTTCATCTTGCTGACTTCAAGGCCTTTTTTCACCCCCATGCAAATGGCTCTGTGACCTTTACCCCCTACTAAACCTCGTGTGGAAAGAGGTAAAGGGCTGACAATTGATAAAAGAGTGACTACGATCTTTCTATTGAGTAAAACAGTGCAAGTGGAATTGTAAATAATGTGTAAATAATGTGTAAACAGCAAGTGAAAGTAATGAATGTAAATATACGTGAACAATGGAAAATAGTTTTATAAGTTATTTCAAGTGACAGTGCATAACACTGTAAATAAAATAGAAATGTAAATAACGTAAATAAAATAGAGATCGTAAATAGAAATGTAAATGAGTAGTATTATAAGAATATGAGTATATACCCTAGGAGTAATGAAAGTGAGTTTCACTCTAGCATGTCTGAATGCTATGAGTTATGAGAGTGAAGATGAAAGTGACATTCACTCTCAATGCCAGTATACTGTACAGGACGAGAAAGTGAATGCTACGTATTTTACTGAAAGAAATTGAATCCCTACAGTGACAATAAACTAATACTACTGAAGGAAACTTATGGATAAAGACTGTAGATATATATAAGTGTTATATAGTAATAGAAATATAAAGTGTGAGGGTTTTATGAATAATAAATGACAGACTACCATGAGCGAACTAGTGCCAGTGCGACGATCAGACGCGCTCGTAATTTCCATTGCTTTCACAGTGTTTTTTTTTGAGTATGGATCCCAAACTACTTGAAAATTGTAGAATAGTGTTTATAGTGTTTGTATCTGGCTGTGGTAATCATATTACGGGTTGTTGGGAAGTGTAAAGTGGAGACTTCGTTACCCTACTTCAGAGGTCTCCACAAGTCCTACGGTAACGGACGAAGGCTCAACAATCATTCCAGGAGAAAGCTGAAGGTATGTGCCATAAGCATATGTAATTTTATTATTCTAGGACTAATAACTGATTTTTGGCAAATATTTTTTGAGAGTCTGTCGGAGCCCAAATAACCCCGCGGCACACGCAAGTAATTGGTAAACAAGCCCGCGGTGTAGGGGTTAAGTACATTTTAGTTAGTAGCCAACAGTACGTTTGAGAGACAACTCACGTCAGGAAAGCAAAATATGGATATAACCAAGAAGAACATAAAATCATTGGAAAAACAATCATTGACCTCAATAAAAACTATTAGAAAAATGTAGATCACGTATAGGAGGAAGAGGAACAAAATTGATAAGGTATTTTTGTTACTTAAAGTAAACCATTACCCTCTCCTCTCTCATTTAGGGACTTTTGCCGCACTGTTAGACTTTGCTGAGGCAGGTTGGCGTTGCTTTAGAACCATAATACCCCAATAAAAGTACAATATACAAAACCCTGGTTAGAGATCACAGTAGGGCGTCATGTGAGAAAGGTTGGCTTTGGAGGGGGTTTGGCAGTTTACACCAGTGACGCATTGTGGTCAAGTGCAAAAACTTTAATGGTGTGAGATTTGAAATTCAGCCACCAGAAAAAAAATCCCCAGACCAAAAAATATGTATGATTGAATCTGCAAACAAAACTCCTATGTATAATAAGGGATGAATGAACATTCTTTTACAGGTCTTTATATTAAACACTGACTTTTAATTTTATTTCTTTCTTTTGGAAAAAAATGCTCTTGGAACAAATCAGAGTGACACTATTTGATTTTCATTCCTCAAAAAGGAACTCTCTGCCACAGTTCACAGTTAGTTCATATTCTATAGCAGAAAGTATAACTAACTCACTGCTGTGGCCGTGATGAGGGATGGGAAACCTCTTGGTGCCTGGGGGATTCACACAACTCTAGAATCCTGTGAGAAGTAATGGTGGCATATGGTGGAGAGAGGGCAGCCTCATGGCAGAGGATTGGATGACATGGAAGCAGTTTGTTGATGGCCACCATCTCCAAGATCAAGGCATCTGGCTATGGATAGTAACTAGATAGGCAGTTAGACCTATTCTTGTGGCATTTATTTTGCTGTTTGACCAGTTACTTGAGGTGCTAGTGGGCAGCAAGAACAGGTGCAAATCCTTGTGCTGCAAAAGATGCAAATGGTTAAGTAGATGAGAAAAATAATAATTAAAGACAAATTCTCCATGTACTTTCCTCAATGACTAGAGATTGGAGGCACCATTGGGCACTAAAAAGGAGCCCCAGACATTTGTGTTGTGAGAAATGCATGGGGTTAGTAGGGGAAAAAAATTATTACCCCTTCATTTTTTTTTTATCAGTTTATTCTTCCTGCTTCCAAATGATTTTGCACAAGGGTGGAGTCAAAGGCTTTTCGTCTCATTAACTCTCCTCCTCTTACTGACTCCCTTCAGCCTCTGTCTCTTCGTCGCACTGTTACATCTTTATCTCTTTTCTATCGCTACTTTAATGATCACTGCTCCTCTGAACTGTCTGCTTGCATTCCTCCACCTCTACAACGGGCGCATAGCACCCGTCTGGCAGCAAACTCTCATCCCTTTTCTGTCCAACTCTCTAATGCAAGAGTTAACCGTTACTCCCAGTCTTTCATTTATGCAACAGGTCAGCTCTGGAACTGTCTCCCTTTGTCTGTATTTCCTGCTGCCTATGATCTCCAGTCTTTCAAACGCAGTGTGTCCAGGCATTTCAAAATGATCTGATCTTGAATTTGGCTCTCTATTGTATTTTGTTTTTTTCTTGGAGGGAACTGTTACTGCGGGCTCATGGCCTTTGGTTCCTTCTTCCTCGCATTAAAAAAAAAAAAAAAAAAAAGTAGAATAGAACACATACTGAGCAGTTTACTATATCCAATAACTCCAATTTAAGTATCTCTCCTGAGGTAAATACAATCATCTAAAGGTAGTAAGAATTATATTAAAAAATATGTTGTCAGTGAAGGAGTTCAAAGAGACAGATTCCCTCTTTAATCATAGGTATTTAGGGTACTAATGAACAGCCAGGATGAGGCCCAGGTGCTTGTATGATGTGGGATGCAAAGCTTTTTGTGGGGAAGTGTTGAAAGGTGATTATTAGTGGGAAATAAATTCAGTATGATAGTTGATTTTAAAAAGTACAGATGCACCCATCACATATTTTCCTACTCAACCAGGTGTTTGAGGCGCTTGTGGGTACTCATGAGGAGGCGCAGATGCTTGTGCTACGAGAGATGCATGAGGTGTGGTCAACTCACCAACAGATGATGGTCATGCTGGTGGACAAGTTCCTCCGCACGCAGATCGTTTCATGTGCCTCTGTAGCTAACTGGGTCTTCAGCAAGGAAATGGTTCCAGAGTTTACTAAGTGAGTCATATACATTTATCTTCATCATCATCGTCACCACAGGCACCATTGTTTGTATTGTCATTACAAACGCCAGTGTTATCATTGAATCTGTACATTTAATCATCATTGTAACCATACCCTACCAGTTTTCAGTGGAGTCAGAAATCATCATCATCATCATTGTCGTCGTCATCTGTACTTTTAATCATCATTGTAACCATACCCTACCAGTTTTCAGTGGAGTCAGAAATCATCATCGTCATCGTCGTCGTCGTCATCTGTACTTTTAATCATCATTGTAACCATACCCTACCAGTTTTCAGTGGATTCAGAAATCACCATCGTCGTCGTCGTCATCGTCATTGTCCTCCTCATCATCATCATCATCATCATCATCATCATCATCATCATGACCTCCTTTCCCACCTTAGGACAGGGTGAGGAGTAGCAACATCCAGACAGCCTAAGTTTGCCCAGTTCAATGGGCCACGCTTCCGTTCACTCATCATTCAAGCCGAAGGAATCCTGGCTCGATCAGATAGGTCAAAAAAAGTTTCACCACTTTCTGTAGCTTCACATACCTAACTGATAGAGTCAGTCCGAATGCTGTCACGTTAAAAAGGGGTGCCAAATCCCTGGTTATGCGCTTCACACAAAATTCATCCAGCCAGCTTGTCAGTCCTTTAGCCTCACCAACTTTCCTACCTCTCTTCCTCACACACTCATCCACCATAACCTTCCACCTGCAATATACAAGTCAAATAAGTAGAAGCTGCTAACAGTGTCTGGGTATGTACGAAACTGTAAAAGTCATCATGTATGTTTTATTGTTACTACCAGAAAAGTTTATTCAGATGAAGAGACCATCCCAGTTGTGAAAAAGTTAATGAAAAATACATTTAACAGTTCAAAAATTCTTTCCAGAGCCAAATAACATTGTGTGGAGATAGCAGATATTAGATGATCAAAGGCCTCATTAAAATCAAGGAATCACTTTTAATTACCGGCAGTAAGTTTTGAACTTCTTTCTGTTTTTTTCAGTATCAGTGTTCCTTGAAGATAGCAAAGAACCTTGATTTGTGGCAGAACTCCAATCCTTGCAATGATTATTGTACCCCTTTACTGTATAGGAACTACATCTGGGAGATCCTTCATGGAACAATTAGGAAGATGAACAAGCATGTAAATCGACTGCAGCGAGAGGTGAATGAGGCAAGGGAGAGACGTGCTGGCAATGACTCAGATGATACCTCAGACTCGGATGATGAGGAGCGGGCACAACAGCAACAGCAGCAACAGCGTCCACGGCCCAGCGAAGAGGAGATTGAACGCATGGAGGAAAAGTTGGAGGCGGCACAGGCTGACCAGAAGAATTTGTTCCTCATCATATTCCAGGTGAGAGCCAGTTTACTTCACCCCATTCTGAGGTAGGAAAAACAGGTCAGGGAGATGGTGAGGGTGATAATGATGGGATTCGGTGAAGGTCACAGTTACACTTCTTCATAGCTTGCCGAGTACCGTACTGTACAATGTAAATCACTTCAGTCAAGTAATTCCCCCACTACCATCGTACAGTTTTCGCTTAACTTACGGAAGATATTGAGTAGTGAAGGAGTTATTTAAGGCTGTATATAACCCCTTTATGTTAAAAATATCCGAAACTGAAGAAAATCACATGGCAGTATTAAAAGTAAAGTGATAAAGTGACAAAAAACACTAATTTCTGACTTCAGAAAAGCTTTATTGCCACAGGGAACCTTTGATGAATGGTAATTAATTCATCAGCAGCTTACAGTAGGCATCTCTAAATGAAACAACTTATACAATGACTGCCTGTACCTTATACGTGAATGTGTAGCTACTTTCATTTTGCAGCGGTTCATCATGATTCTGTCAGAGCATCTGGTTCGCTGCGACACAGATGGCCGAGACTTCAACACACACTGGTACCGCTGGACTGTTGGCAGACTCCACCAGATCTTCATGATGGTTAGTCGTGCCTGCCACATTGTTGTCTTCATCATTATCATCATCATCATTATTATTATCATCATCATCGCAGAGTCCCCTTGTTCGAAAGGGAAAAAGAAAGTACAGTATGGATGTTGGAGAACTATCAACAGCATGCTCAATGAAATTGTCCAGACATTCATTCACATATTGTACAAGGCTTCATAATTCTGACTTCACTTCCCAGGCCTAATTGAAGATTTTGTATATTATGTTTTTTCTTTGCTTTTAGAGCCTATCTCACCCCATTGTTAATTTGGGAATTAGGGTTGTGATGATGATGATGGTTATTACTTTTTCTTATGCACTGTAAGGAAATTTAAGTTGTTTTATTTTGTGGGAAATGAGGTCTTTTAGTAATCCACTTCCCTCTCTTCTTCAGCAGCACAGGTGGAATGATATCTAACTCTTGATTGCTTTCTTATTGTAGGTCCTTACAGGAAACTAAACCCTCTCAGGGTTTGAAAACTGGATGATTCTTAAGCTGTAAACAGTAAGCAGGATCATGATTTTTACTCTTTTTTAACTAATGCTCTTTCTGTAATGGAATGGATATTGTAAAACTAAGAACATGCTCAAAAACTACATTCTTTGGTTTGTCATCTTTGCTGTGGCAGCATATTGAAGTATATTAACCAGATCATTTTGAAGAAAAAAAGTATTATATCTTACTGAGATCTAACAGAAGTAGACTGACCGAGCTTGCTGTTTGTTAGCACAGCCAAGCTTGATAAAATTGACAGAACTGCCTTATATAGCAAGAGTTGACGAAAGTGAAGGAAAAAATAGGGCGGAAGTGTGTATGTCATATGATATACCCTGCTTTCTAAGAATTAAGGGCCCTGGATGTTTTGCTGCCTTATCCAAAATCCATTTTGTACCCTCCTCACCCCTGCTGTCCTCTTTACATGACCCTATGCACCATCCCCCCACACAAATATTGGGTGTGCTGCATTCACAGTTGTAAGAAAGCTCATTGAGTATGAATGCATTTCATACTTTAATTCCTAATTTTTAAAACAACAGACTTCATGTCTCTTTAACATGCATGTAATCACTCAGTGAGGGAGGTCATTCATACATATGAAATCCATCCACTCTGTAATCTAGCATTACCACATAAGGAGGTGAGGGTGACCAGTCACTCACTCCTTAGTGGCATGTGATTGATACATCTAAATCACCCCTTCGAATTAGTTGCTTATGGTCCTCATCTGGTTGGAATGCCTTAACTCACAAGACCACCAGACATTTAAATACTGAATGAGTGTCAGGGGACTGAGTAGCTTTGCCCTTCACCCCTACACTCCTATTTATACAGGGCAAACTGGGATTGGATGATGACTGGAATAAGGGCAACAGGCATATTGCACTTCACTGGCACCCAAAACAAAGATCCACGGTTACTCTTTCTTTGTGTAACAGAAAATTGTCTCATTGAGAGAGGGGAAGGAACTTAAGTGCAGCAGGGGAATCACGTGAAAGTTATGAAGACCCGAGAGGACTGACCCATCTGAGGCTTGATGGTAACCAAACTTCTTATCTCCATCCCCACAGCACAACACCCAGGTGGAGCGGTACAGTCAGACCCTCAGTACACTGCTCTTCACTCAGGACCTGGACCCTCATATCCTCGATGCCTTCAACCAGTTTGTGGCACTCCGCTCATAGGCCAGGCATTTATCCATCAATTTCTGCAACCTTCAGTCTTGTATCATCACCCAGGTATTCATTCTAACATCTCATTCCATCAGTTTTCCTTTTACTGTATATGCTTTAATTTTCTTCAGTTTTTTCTTCCATTTTCCATTTTCTTGTGATCTTTGTTTTGGTACACCATTTGGTTTATCCAGACATGAACATCTCTCTCTTTCACCATTTTATTTGACCCCATTCCATAATTTTTTCTCTTGTTGAACTTAGCCTTTCCACTGACAATGTTTTTATACCATACCCAGGTTGTCAGCCCCCTCTTTCCTTTCTCCATACCCTAATTTCTTAGTTTCTTTTTTTTTGTGTGGACATCATGCTCTTCTATATGAGCTGGAATAAATTTGCCTTTTGTCCTGTCAGGCCCTTGTTGATCTTCATACAGTAAAGTACTTATTCCATATTATCATTCTTTACTTGTATCTTCATTTGTAAGAAAATTATTGCTATGTTGTTGCACTTCATGCACAAAGTAGAATATCTTTAGCAATTCCATTCCCCTTTCTCATCCTTTCCCCATCTCCATTGTTTTACTGATTGGCTCTTTCTTTTCCCCTCCTGTCATGTTTCTCACATTGTTCACATCATGTTTATGTGTGTGTACTGATTTGTATATAGGGTGAGTGTAAGTGTGCAATTTAATGATAAAGGAAACCAACCTGTTTAATTTAGTACTATATCTTCTCATTGTTTGTATGGCATAGTCCATTTGTAATGAGCACGAGAATTACAATACAGGTATTTCTGTTGGAAGTGATAGTGTATCATCTTTAATCATGTCATAGTAATTTAAGAGTAAGTTGTTTTAATAAGACTAGTACAGACTCAAGGAAAAAACTTCATGATCTGATGTGCAACTATGAAATCATTTATTTGTTGCAATTGTGTGTCATTTTTCATGTGTGAGAAACTGTATACTGTACGTTGATAATGTGATTTGGGTCTGACAAATAGTGTTTTTTGTGGACTGTTAATTTTATAAAATGTTTCAGGCCATTGTTTTATGTATGGCAACAAGTATGCCAGCAACATTGCGTATACTTAACATGCTGAACCCAGAGAGATGTGTATACTTCAGTGACTCATATAAATGTTTTGAAAAGTGTTTAATTATGTGCTGGTTTATTTTTGAGCTAGCCAGTGTGCATATTAGTACTGGTCGTTGTGCTGCACTGAAAAGAATGTTACAGGTCTAGACAAGGTATAAGAAAGTGGAGGATTATTATGAAGTGCTGACAAGATATTGCAGGAGGAGTGTCCACCATACTGATCTGTAATATTTATTGCTTACATCATGGTACAGTACAGTATCTTCAAGACAGTTGTTGATATCAGAGTTTATTATTCTCCTTCTTGGATAAATGAATATCTGGTAACACATTTATGTGGTACTGAACTGTGTATCATATAATAGGACTGATCCTGTTATGTATCACCAATATGATGTATTTCCTGTTGGAGTTAAATGCTTTTGTTAAAGCTCCTGTAATGATTACAGATAGTGCATTGCAGTGCAAACAACATACTGTAATATGGTTGCAAAATATTTTCACATAATTTAAAATACAGGTATATATGTTTGTCCTTTATGCATATGCCTGAACTTTAACCCCTTCAATCCAGTATCATATCGTATCGTTTATAAAGGCTCCAACGTGCTTGCATGCATCAGCCTTGGCCACCAAATGGTAGCTGTCCACATTGTTCAGTCTCTGGCAGCTTCCCAGTTCTGGGAAGCTGCTAGAGAATGTACAATATTTTATATTTTATTCCTGCTGTCTCCATGGGTGATGCATATTCAGTTTATTTTTTATTTATTTATTTTTATTTATTTTTTTATTTTTTTACCTGGAGGGTTAGATACAGCTTTCTTTTAACTCTTCACTACCATATGGCTCTCCTATGCTGAAAAAAGTCTGATACCAGCCAGAATAAACAATAAAAAGACCACTGGATTCATTGGGTTAAACATTACAGGTATATTTGTACCTAAGCAGCAGCTGTTTTCAGCTTTCTCATTTTGTCTGTGCATTACAGTAAGTCCTTGTTATAGTTGTTTTTTGTCAAAGTTTCATAGAAATTTCATGCCAGAGTTCTGTTGATAACCATAAAGCTGATATACCAGTTCTCTAGGGTACATTACCATCTTTGTGGAAAGTACTGTATTGAGCTATTTTTGAACCCATCCCTACTTATAACAAGGACTGTCTGTATGTGGGGTGACATGGAAGTAAAAAGGTGCACTTCAAAACATTACAAGAGTGTGCAGTATACTGGTACTGGTATATGAATTAATCCCTTTAAACCTGATTACTTTTTCAAGTACTTCATTCAGTTGCTTGCAGTAATTTGGAGTTCAATTAAAATTCAAGCACATTTATCTTATCAGTTGTGCATCTTCTTCCATTTCCCTCTGCAGTAAAGCTTGCTCCAAGAGTAAGACTTTGATATGGTTGTGCCGTGATATGAGGAGTGGTTGGACATATGAGCATTGTGCAGTTCATAATTCTGTATCCAGTTTTATGGAAGTACAGAATTCTCATAACCTTGAGCCTAATTATATTATGCACTGAATATATTAGGAGCTTCATCAAATACTGCACTTCAGTGAAAAGGTGTGATGCATTACAAAGAGCATGTGTAAGTGCTTTGCTATTAGTAGGTTCTTTTTATCATCTTCAGAGTAAATGTAGAAAAGAACAAAGTGATGGTAATCGAGAGAGAAGATGAATCCCAGTGTGATGTTACAGTGAATGGAGAGAGACTGGAATTGGTGAGAGAGTTAAAATACCTGGGTACAGTGATGGAAAAGAGAGGAAAATGTGCAAAAGAAGTGGAAAGTAGAGTGACACAGGGAAGGAAAGTAGCTGGTGCTATGAAGGCCTTCATAAGAACAGAGGCTTGAGTGTTGCAGCTGCACGAGGCTTACACGAAGTAGTGTTAGTGCCAACTTTAACATACGGATGTGAGACTATGGTGTGGCATGAAAATGAAAAGTCAGGAGTGAGAACAGTGGAGATGGGACTGCTTAGGAATGTATGTGAAGTACAGAGAGTGGATAGGATAGGGAATAATGTGATTCGTGAAAGATGCAGAGTGAGGAAGTCTGTGGACACAAGAATCGAAGAGAGTGTACTGAGATGGTATGGTCATGTTGAGAGAATGGATGAAAACAGAGTGGTGAAAAAGGTATATCTGAACGAATTTGAAGGAGGGTGGAGGCGAGATAGGCCAAGGAGAAGGTGGAGAGATATGGTGGATGGGCGTATGAGGAAGGGAGGTATGGAAGTTGATGATGTTAAGGGACTGACGAGATCGAGCTGGCTGGATGAATTTTGTGTGGAGAAGCACATGACCAGGGATTTGGCACCCCTTTTTAATGTGACAGCATTTGGATTGGCTCTTATCAGATAGGTATATGCGTAGCCACAGATTGTGGTTAATTTTTTTTGGGGGGCCTGTCTGTTGGAGCCAGGATTTCGAAGGCATGAATGATGAGTTCCCTACGCGTTGGTTGACGTGTATAGCCGTCATGATTTTGGGCGCGGAGCAACGCCGGTTGACGTGTATAACCTCAAGCGTCTTCCTGCCACCCTTTGAACTTTAACTTATCCTTACTCATTGACGGGACCACCTGGAGACTTGGGGATACTTTCATTTGAAAGAGGAAGAGTTAGTGAGTCTTATGTATGTCTAATTAATTTCTGTAGGTGTTATAGTTTGGCAGATATTAGGGTTTGAAGTAAGGGTAATTTTTCCAAAATCACGAAATTCCCCGTAGGGAGAAGCGTGCGGCATCGGAAAACCTCCAGTATGTAAGGGTTAACAGAAGCGTGGCCCATTGAATTGGGCAGACTTTGGCTGTCAGAGTGTTGCTACTCCTCTCCCTGCCCTAGGGTGGGAAAGGAGGTCCAGATGATGGTGGTGGCTTATGTTAATTTAAAACTGTAAATTTTTCCAATTGCTTTTCAGCCATATGAATATTTATAACAAGTAAACACAGATTTTTGAATATCCTTATGCAGTATGTTATGTGAAACAATTTTATGATGCAACATACGTTAATTCCTTCAGTCACAGTTCGTCTTTCGTATTACTGTATATTCCTGTTGTCTTACATTAGATTTTTTTCATCTCAGGAAGGATCTGTTGTATTGAAGAGGTTAATCAAGGCTATATCAAACCCTTCCACTTCAATAAGAGTCTCCTGAGCTGAATAAAATTGTAAGTAGCAAGTATTTAATTGAAAAATACTTAATATAATAGAAGTAAACCCTCGGGCACACCAGCTAATGGTTGTTTTACACCTCAGATTAGCATAGAAGATATCCATGTCAGGTGAGGTCATCTTTTGTTTTGTGTCAGTTTATTGTTCAAATGAAAGCACTGCTTTTCCTAAGGAATCATGCCATCATGGGAAGCCGCAGTTTTATTAACCTGCCTCCCTGAAAGGGTACTTCCCCTCCCCCCCAGTAGAATACAGTGTGTGGAATAATATTATGAGTTTTCCACTGGAGATATCAGTATTCTTATTTTCCTAATAGTTTTTGTACTGCTGTACAAGTATAGCTGAAAAATAGGTGGGGAAAAGTTACATCATTCAGCTTAGTCACAAAGAGAAAACTGAGGTACGGTAGTTCTTGCCTGTGTTTCAGAATATATAGCTGCAGTTGCCGAACAGCCTAATTCCTTTAGAAGAATAACTGCCCATATACCACATAAAGTAGTTGGAAGTGCGCTAAACAAGTTTCTGTTGAATATTTTTCCACTTTGTTTTAATTCTCTGATGAATTTAGCCTTGTCAAGTGCCAATTTAGTATTATATGTCACATGTGGTGGTGGTGGTGTGTGGGAGATTAGGAAGCTATTCTGATCCAGCAAGCATTGCTGGACTTCATTATGGTGGATATATTTGAGTGACATTGATTAAAAATAGCATCTCTCTCTCTCTCTCTCTAATTATAAAACTATGTAAATAAATCACAGGGAACTTCATTCTGCGATGTTATTACCTTCCATGTGTGTTTGGTGAGGCTTTGTTATTCAGTCTGTCTATACAGTATATCCATCTATCTAATTATCACCAGATGCCTTAATTCCATAAGTAGTGGCCACAAAACAAATTGCCTTCATGTCACCCTGTCCCCTGCCCTCTCTCCAACTTACACACCCATCTCTTATTTACATCTCCATCTCGTCCTCAGTCTTCTCATCTACCTCACCCACATTTCATATACAGTCCTACACAGCTTCTCATTCTCCATCCTTATGTGTCTTCATCATCATCATCATCATCCGGACCTCCTTTCCCACCCTAGGGCTGGGTGTGGAGTAGCAACGTCCAGACAACCTAAGTTTGCCCAGTTCAGTGGGCCACGCTTCCATTCATTCATCATTCAGGCCTACAGAATCCTGGCTCTATCAGATAGAACAAAAAAAATTCACCATGTTCTTTAGCTTCATATATACCTATCTGCTAGTCTTCTAAAAGAATAATAATTAGGAAGCAGATACTGAACTTAACTGAATATCATTATGAGTTGTCATCACAGCATTATTTGGGGGTCATTGTGAAGAAGTCCGGTGCCGCATACAGGTAGATCATGAAAAATTTGTTTAGCAGTGGAATTGAATTCAGGTCCACCCTGACTGTTTTGGCTAGAAGGTTGCTGGTACACCAATATCTAAGGTGTTTTTCAGGCTTGTATTTTATCTGTCTATCTATCTATTCCCAGACACCTTAATCCTGTAAAGGGTGGCCACAAACAAGTTGCCTCCATGTCGCCCTGTTCCCAGCTCACACCCCCATCTCTCATATACCTCTTCATTCCATCCCTTCATCTCATCCTTAGCTTCCCCCTCCCTCTCCCCCCTTCCACGTCACTCACATACACTCTCCTCGTCAGCCTTTCACTCTCCATCTACTTCACATGGCCAAACCACCTTAGTGTGTTCCTCCTAACGCTTCCCATCACATCCATGTCCACACCCCAACGCTCCTTCACTTCCTCATTTGTCAGTCTGTCTTGCCATGTGATTCCACATGCTCCTCTCAAATAACTAAGTTCCATTGCACTCATTCATGACTTCTGTCCCTCCAACAAGGTCCAAGCTTCACTTCCATACATTAGAGTTGGTTCACAATACTGTCATGTAGTGACTGCTCACTTCCCTGTTTTTTATCACTGCTTTCAAGAAACCAACAACCTTTATTTGTTGTGCCCTTTCAAGCACTTCACCCTCTAAACTTCCATCCTTACTCATCACACTACTCAGGTACTTGAAAGCACTAACATTTTCCATTTCCTCCTCATCCAGCCTCACTATGCATTCACTGACTTCACTTCTCTCAAGGACCATAACTTTTCTCTTCCCTACATTCACCTTTAGATTACCTTGTATTCATCCAAGGTTATTAAGTCGTTCCTCCTGGAGGTGATCAGTTTGAGGGTTTCAGTGAACTAGCACATTTAGTGTTGTTGAATAACTGACATAAAAATGTTGTGTAGCTGTGGATGCTGCATCTCGTGTCTTGCAGGTCTCACTGTCACAGTCATCCATTCCATTGCTTTATCATCGCTTTACAATACGGGGGACATTCTGAACAAGAAAAGACACTTAAGATTTTGGCAATGATATCTGTTGGCATTTCATCATGCTAGTGGTAGACAGTAGGGGTATCCTTGCGCCTAACAAGCTTCACATAGAGGTTTATATTCAACCAAGGTCATTGTTCAATCAGAGGTGTTGGAGGGGATTCCTTCATGTGATGGCACCAAAATATCTGGACAGCTTTGATGCTTAGTACCATAATATAGACGTCCTTCAACTCCCTGTCTGTCTCCCAGGAGGAGGAGGATGGCACCTTCAGCTTGCAGGGTTCACATTTCAACTGAAGATTAATCCAAAACAAAAAAGCCACAGTTAGGAAACTCAGTGTGACAATCTGTATGTTTATTTTTTCCACACTTGCTTGAGCACCCCTTCTGTAGTAGTCAGTTTACAGTATTTTGTTCTTCTGGAACTGTGCCTTTCCTTACTTGAATGCTGTAGTGGTTCAGTGAAATTCAGAGAGCTTCAGTTATGAGGTAGAAAAGATGCCAGTCAAATCTGTCCTCCAGTCTGAGTACACATGACCAAAAGTTGAGCTGACAGTGGTTAGGGATCATCAGATTAGGAAAAAATGTGCTGTGACTCTTCCCTCATACCATGCAGGAACACAAAAGGTTCCTCTCCCAGTATATTCCAAGGCATTTTTTCCTCGCAGTAAAACAGGAATACCACTCAACCACACCATACCTCACACCTTAATGCTACATTTCAGTGTTAGGTGCCAGTAATTTATACATTGTCATGTACCATAAGTTTATCAATCCTTGTAACTTCACAAAAAATTGTTGGGAGATAGCAGGAACATAATAATAAAGATGTCCGCAAGCCTAATGGGTTAGCCACAAGCCTTTAGGAATACTTTGTAGTTCTCTTATGATGTACTTCTGTTTAAAGCTACTTCTTGACTATTTTCACATAACCTCGTGGAAGAGCATTTAGGACAGTGTTGTCATTGAAGGAGCTCCTCAGTACCACATCCACACCAGCTATTTCTATATCATCGTCATCATCATCATCATCATCTGGGCCTCCTTTCCCACCCTAGGGCAGGGTGATGAGTAGCAATGTCCAGACAGCCCAAATTTGCCCAGTCCAATGGGCCACGCTTCCATTCACTCATCATTCAAGCCCCTGGAATCCAGGCTCTATCGGATATGCCAAAAACATTCACTGCGTTCTGTAGCTTCACATAAACATATCCAACAGAGTCAATCTGGATGCTGTCACGTTAAAAAGGGGTGCCAAATCCCTGATCGTGCACTTCTCCGGACAATATTCATCCAGCCAGCCTGACATCTTGTCAGTTCCCTTGCCTCACCGACTTCCAAACCTCTTTTTTCCTCACACACTCATCCACCATATCTCTCCACCTTCTCCTTGGCCTATCTTGCCTCCTCCTTCAAATTTGCTCAGATATACCTTTTTCACTGCTATGTTGTTATCCATTCTCTCTACGTGACCATACTATCTCAGTACTCTCTCTTCGATTCTTGTGTCCACAGACTTCCTCACTCCACATCTTTCATGAATCACATTACTGTATTTCGTATCCTATCCACTCTCTGTATTCCACATACATTCCTCAGCAGTCCCATCTCCACTGCTGTCACTCTTGACTTTTCATTTTCATGCCACACCATAGTCTCATATCCATATGTTAAAGTTGGCACTAACACTCCTTCATGTAAGCCACGTGCGGCTGCAATACTCAAGCCTCTCTTTCGTATCAGAGCCTTCATAGCACCAGCTACTTTTCTTGTGTCACTGTACTTTCCACTTCTTTTACACATTTTCCTCTCTTTTCTATCTCTGTACCCAGGAATTTGAACTCTCACCAGTTCCAGTGTCTCTCCATTCATTGTAACATCGCACTGGGAGTCACCTTCTCTCTCAGTAACTATCACTTTACTCTTACTACATTTACCCTCAAGGCACGACGCTCACAGACATTAGCAAAACTCTAGTGTACAAAGTTCTTGTCCGGTATTTGCAAATAGCACTGCATCATCAGCATACAGTACATCAAATTTGAGATATTCCATCACCATTCATTACCAACGCCATTCCCCTCTCCATTACTCATATTTTTACTTCTCTCATCACCCCATCTATATATATATTGAACTACCATGGGGACATGACACAACCTTATCGCAAGCCCACACCGACTGTGAACCATTCACTTGGATGCCCATTAACCCTTAAACATGCTTCACTACCATCATAAAAACTCTTGATGGCATCTAGCAGCTTACCATCCGTACATGCGCAAAACTTTCCACAATCCTTCTCTGTCCACTTTGTCGTATGCTTTTTCCAGATCCATAAATGCCATAAACACCGTATGATCCTTCTCACTAGCCTCCGCTACGTCTCACTGCAAATATTTGATCCACATGTCCTCTGCCAATCCTAAAGCCACCATGTTCATCACTCACTAGGACTTCTGATATTTCGTTTACTTTCTGTATAATAATTCTTCCATTTACCTTCCCTACCACACTTAATAAACTTTGCCACGATAATTCTTACTTTTACGTCGCTCACCTTTATTTTTGTACAGGGGTACAGTCACAGCCTTTTTCCACTTTACTGGCACAGTTTCACTCATCCATGCCTTCTTACATATCTCCAACAAGCACTTAATTCCACTCTCTCCACTACACTTAACCATCTCTGCATACACCTCATCAACCCCTGCTGCTTTCCCACATTTCAGCCGCTTCACAGCGCTCTCCACCTGTGCGAGTGTCACGTCTCCTGGCACTGCATTCCTTCTCTGCACACGTCCAAAACCAATCATGTTTACAGCACATAAATATTATTTATGTTTTGCGGTATATGTTAGTATAAAAGTATATAAGCTATAGAGGATAGTAGTATGGAATAGTATGCAGTATATATATATATTGCTAAGGAAATGTTGTTAGAAAGCCTCCTGTGCAGATGAGAATACAACCTTTAAGCAACACCTGTTCTTGCCCTCATATAATCCATTGACTTGATGCGCACACACACACACACACACACACACACCTGCCCTGCCCATACCTACAGGATGATACGTCCGGCCCTCGTGCCTTCCACTGTTTAACCCCTGCTGTGCTGGGGTGTTGAAAATTGTTTTCAAGGTGTTAGTCATTGAATTAATAAAGTTCGATAGAGCATGACACTGTTTGGTAATAAAAGCTTGCCCTCACAATGTGTTTTTGTAACAATTTAACTCTAGTGTGATGGCATTTTGCTTATTAACAGTTTTGCTATGAGAGATTTATCAGGAACCAGGGGTCCTAGGCAACACCGGTGTCTTTTTTTTTTTTTTTTTTTTTTTTCCCTAGGAACACAAAATTTTGCAAAGTGGTTCACCTCAATCCAGACCAGGCCTTAAACAGGATAGGACTCCAATGCTACCCCTAGGTGGGGATGGCAAGTACCAAAGGTTCCAGTCAATGTTGATATTTTTTTTTTTTTTTTTTTTTTTTTTTTAACCTAGGAAAACAAGATTTTTTTCCCAGTGGTAAGTCTCATTCGGGACCAGTTTTTAGGTAGGATGGGACTCCCCTGCCTCCTATGGGGTGGTCCATGTGGGGGTAACGATTTTTTTTCTTAAATCCAGGAACAAAACTTTGTAGAACAGTAGACCTCCATTCAGACTAGGTAACCTATTAAGCCGCCCGTGAGGGTGGCTCACAGGCAACGTTGGCATGCATTTTTTTATCTTTTTACCTAGGAATAGGATATTCAGCACAGTGGCACAATTCCATCCAAACCAGGTTTTAGGCAGGGTGGGCCTCTAGAAGTTCTCGTTTGCTGTGCTTGTTTAGTCTTAATTATTGCTCACGTTTTTCTTCATCGTAGGAAATGTTTCGTATGGTGAGGTTTTATAAAGGCTATATCCACTTCTCCAATTAAAAAAAAAAAAAAAAAAAAAAAAAGGGCAGGAAGAATGGAGCAAAAAGTACGTCATTTGACCGAGTTAAGAATTCTGAAGGCTTGGATGGTGAGAATGAGTCTCCATTTCACTGAACCCCTTAGGGAGGGGGGGGGGATAGAATGCTTCCCCAGAATCCCTGCTTGTAAGAGGCGACTAAAAGGAGCCTTCTTGTCTCCAGTCATTCTTCTGATCCTCTGTCCTACCTCTCTTCTTGATAGTTCTGTTTCTTCCTGCTTTTATTTTCCTACTACTCCTATAGTGCCATAGCCATATTATGGCATGGTACTAATTCTTCATTATTCCTTCCATCTCATTTCGCTGGGTGTGCTGTTTTTTTTTTTGTGTTTTTTTTCATGGTCGTTTCTGGATTCTCCCAACCCCAAGTAGGAAATGGGTTCAGGATAGCACACGGACATGCATACATCTTATGCTTATTATTAGATATACTCGTGTGTGTGTATATATATATATATATATATATATATATATATATACACAGTATATTCATCGTTCATTCATCATCCAATCCTACGTTGCCCCACGAGGAGCGTAGGAGCCCGGGGCTAGGCAGTTGATCCCGACATTTAAGATGAGAGTGACCAATCTCACTCATCCCTGAGTGGCATTATGTGAGCAATAAAACCCAACCACCCCTTGGATATAAACCTTCACCGGGTCAATCCGATTGGAGCACAATAATTACCCACTAAACCACCAGGCGCCAAAATTTGGTTGTATGGTTACCACCCAGCGTAGTAAATAGTTTCCTGGTGTACAGGAAACCATTTGGCTTGTCACTCAGTGTAGAGTCACCCATAGGCAGAAGGAAGTGGAAAGAATGAAGGAATGAGACAGAAGAGGGAGTGTAAAGTCACCCGTAGGCAGAAGGACGAGGAAAGAAAGATAGAAGAAGATGGAAGGAAAGAAGGATGGAGGAGAGGACAGGGCTGACACCCGAGAGCAGCACTACATTGAGTGAGTGGATGGTGAGCGCCCCCACCTACCACTAATATATATATATATATATATATATATATATATATATATATATATATATATATATATATATTTATATATATAGTGTGTGTGTGTGTGTGTGTGCGCCGCGCGCCTTTTTTTCCTCCTAGGGTATTTGATGGATTTGAATGAACCTATAATTGGCTGTAACCTTTTAGTCTTTTATTTTTAGAGTTCCTTTTGCTAATGATATATTTACTTTCTTTTCCTCAGGCGCTTGATGGTAGTAGGCCATGTTGGCGGGGGGAGGAGGAGCCCCTGCAATGAAGTGGGTAAAATATTAAAAAGGGGAGGGGGACATAAATAGGGGGATGAATTGTGTCACTACGCATTCATTCATCATCCATGCCTTCATAATACCAGCTGGGTTGCAGAGCCACTCCGTCACTGACAAATTATTAAAGGGGTGCAGCCCTGGCCACTTCCACCTTCTTCCATGCATTCCAGCAACGCAGATCCATCGTTTATAATAGTTGATTTGCTTTCATCTGACGGAACTTTGCTACTTTCACAACTTGAATAGTCTAATTAAACGAGTTTTAGTGGTGCAACAAATGAGTCTCCTTGGTTACTAGCCAAATAGGTTACGTCCTTCGCTTCAGTCCGACTTCGAATGGCCATCAACATAACTGATTCTTTGTCAGGTGAAAACAAACTGAAATTAGTTCCCCTGCTTCCTCGATGACATTTTTTCAAGGTAGGCTACTACCAGGTTAATATACTGAACCATTATATTCAATCGTAGCTGTGAAAGGATTAAGGATATAACTAATCCCTCCAGTTCAAAATTTATCCTAGAGTTAACTAAATCGTCCAGAGATGAAAAATGCGTCACTGGAAAGGGTCATATATAAGATTAAAACAAATTGCATAAGTTAAAGTCACACTGCCCCATATTTGTCTGTTTTTCCTTTTCCTCCCAGTTTTATAGTACAGTATTGTACCACCTGTATAGAACAGGTAGTGACAGTTTGGAACACATCCCTGACATGTAGTTAGCGATGATATATTTGTGAGGAAGTTGTGACACCTGAGAGATGAGAACTTAGCCTGCTGTTTACTAGGTCTGCTGTTCTAAGAGTGTTGTTATCGTCTGCCGACTATCCACGGCCTTCATTATTTAACATTATGTCTGCATACTTTACAGACTTTAGGTATCACACACACACACACACACACACACACACACACACACACGGGATGGTCCAGATATTCCTTCCTTCCTTGCCATGCAGCTGTTGAATTCTCGTGTGTTGCGGGAACGGCTCAGTCACCGTGCTTCAAGAAATGAGTAATTAACCATGCAATCAATGGAAAAAAAAAAAAAAAGCTTTAAAGCATGAAAGTTTTGAGTAGGAGATTATTAGGTAGGGTAGACACTAATAACACTGACTGAACCGTTCCCTCAACACACATGAATTAGGCAGTTAAGAGACAAGGAAATATACGTGGACCACCCTGCATATTCCTGAACGCAACTTCATCCACTGCTCTCTCTCTCCACTTCATACCCCGCCATGACAATCTCATATCCGTACAACGATTGGTTTCTAAAAATCGTTCATGGAGCCTTGTTGCAGCCTCCACGGTACTCCATTTTTCTGTTCTGCTATGGTAACAAGGCCTTGACAGCACCAAAGATGGAAAGCGGATGGTTGAGGTATGTATAGATAATCACGGGGCAGAAGCTGTACCCCCCATCCCCTCTCTCAAGTGTACTTCCTTCCCTGGTGCCTCTTATTCTCCCTGAAAAAAAAAAAAAAATGCAGATCATCCGGTGTCCTTCGTACAAAAAAAAAACAAAAAAAAAAACGTAGTAATGGGGTGAGATCGATTCTCCCTCCCCCCAGAAAAAAACGAGCGCGGCCTTTCCATATATTCTATTTAAACTAGTCTCACAAGGTAAGTAGCACCTCTCTTGGATTAGCATACATACTGGGGACTTTAAAACCTACCTCCTAAGGCTGTTATTTAGGATTTTGAATTCGTAAATATTCCGCCGACATCGTCATAGCCATCGCTGGTGTCAAACGCTGCAAACGCACGTTTTACTTTTAGCGCGATTTCAAAATGGCGTAACCAGGATGTACGATTACTTTGGTGGAATTGTGTTATTTACAGTTATTTACATAAACTGCTTCCTTTAATACGCAGCCATTTGCTTATCAAGGACACAACAAACTGCAAGAAGTGGCATTCCACGAGTTCCTTCTGGCTGCAGCTGCTCTTTACCCTCCTGCATTTTGAGGTAACTTGCTTCTTCTTTCGTTTTTATTTTTCTGTTAGTTCAGGTTCTTCTTACTGAGTTGAATATCGCCCTGATGGGTTTTGGATCTTCAGTGTAATATTTCGTGGTAATCCCAATCTCGAGGGAGTTAAGTTTGGTTATGGATTTGGTTAGGTTAGGTTATGGGGGGCCGGGGACGAAGCCCCCAATTACCTCAGGCCAAGTTAGATTAGGTTAGATTTGGTAAAATCGCTGTTTTCTTATTCTATAGCTTTGACACTTATTAGTGTTTTCTTTTTCGCATATTTGAGTACGTTTGATACACTGACTCTAGTTGGAGCGATGGTTGGTAACAACGCGGGCAGTCAGCGTCTCAGCGAGATCGTTGATAAACGCAGGACGTGGTCAACCTGCCTCTCCCTTAAATATCAAAAAGTAGGTGTACTTTATCTTTTCCCAATCACTCCCTACAGTCATAATTCTGCAGTTAACTATGTGTGTTGCATATGTACCAAAATTAGTTGAGATAATGAATATGTTACAATATAGGTGGAATCGGCGCTCCCGTTTGGTAAAGAATTTCACCCCAAATCTAATCAACCTTACTTTCTGGTTTTATTTATTTTTCTGATATTGATTCTGCACTGATTGGATTAATTCAGTACTTTTACACGATACTCTGATTATTTTAGATGTATTATTCTACTTCAGTTAACCTTTTAGCCCGAGGTTGGATATTGAAAATTTATTCGAACCAGTTACTTCCGGATGATTAGATTCAGGTTAAGAAGGACGTCTCTGAATGAACGGTTTTAAGAGTCTGCATTAAGTCCTTCACTGTTATGGAAATCTTTCTTGAATAAAATTGTCTAGTGGTAGCCTGAGTAGTAGTAGTTGTGGTAGTAGTAGTAGTAGTAATAGTTGTGGAAGTAGTAGTAGTAGTAGTAGTTGTGGTAGTAGTAGTAGTAGTTGTGGTAGTAGTAGTAGTTGTTATTGTTATTGCACCAAATTCATCAGAAACGTGAACTCAGTGGACTGCAGAATGTTTCCCTCCTGCAGTTCACCATCCTCCTTTCTGGGGCTAGGGAGAGACGGTGCTACCACATGAAGGCATTCCTTTCCAGCGCCGTGGATGATGTGGAAAGCTCCCAGTTTCTGACAATTTTTGAAGCGTGTGGCGATGAGAGAGTATGACTTTCTGTATTGTTCTTTTCATTGTGGGATGCAGGCTGACCATTTTATTGTTAGTTGATTCTGTCTTGTTAGATGCACCGGTAAAAACATCAACCATGATAACAGTTACAGTTCCATATATGACCATCCCGGACTCAAATATATAAAGCAAACTAAGTAAATGATAGTGTGCCACGGGTAAAAAAAAAAAAAAAAAAAAAAAAAAAAGTAAAAAGAAAATGAAACGCAGAAAACAATCCTGGCTTGGATGTTCTGAATAGTGCATTATACTTTTTAAGAATGAAGAGGAATTATTAACATCCTTAAACACGTAGTTTTTCTCATCTAACTGAAGTAATGACACTACTCCTACTGCTACTACTACTGATCATCATCGTCGTCATCGTGCTGTGAGCTGGGTGGAGAAGAATGACCGAGTATACAGAATGAAAACAGAAGACCTTGTAAACAATGGCTGCCGCAAAAGGTTAGGAATAAGTTTAAGGAAGTGAGGGAAGAATGTTGACTGGAGAATCACTATTGCCTTGACCCTTGTATTTTTCATTAATTTATTGAGTATCCTTAGCCCTCTCTCTCTCTCTCTCTCTCTCTCTCTCTCTCTGATATAAATTTTAAAGGGGATGCGATATCTGGACTATCTTATATGGCAATATGCGTCAGTTGTGAAAATAATAATAATAATAATAATAATCAGTCTCATATGGTCTTTTTGTGAGATGTAGGACCCAAATGCTAGGTTACCTTAGTTCTGAACATTCATGAAGACAGGCCAAGTCCCTGATGGCATTAAATGGTCCATTCTTGAAAAAAAAAACCTCCATGTGCTTCCTCTTAAGAATTCGAAGCAATGCGTACAACGCCTGACCTTCCCCGGGACTGGCGTTTTGGGACCACTAGAACAACAAAGTATTAAAAATCTACGGGAATTGCATCCTTACTAACATCCCCTGTAGCTGAGCCCTCAAGTCCCCACCGGCCTGGTTATCAAGACAACCGGGGGCAAGGACGGGCCAATGAGAACGCGGCTTACAAACAATCAACCAATCCTGGGGAGGCTTTTATGTGCGGGTCGGCGGGGAGAAAGCTGCTCTCAGGAACTCAGGTGTGGTCGCTAGTGTGTCGCTGGCTGTCGTGTGGGGTGGTTGTGCGTGTTTTTCCGGGTCACGCTGCTCGACTAAATACCAGTTTGCGAGGGAAGGAAGTGTGTTAGAAGTTGCAAAGTGGGTGGAATAGGGTGGATGTGAGTGGGTAGTGAGTGAGGGAGCCTTCGTGAGTGTGGATTACTGCTGGGAGAGGAAGGAGCATCCCTAAAACATTCAGGTAAGAAGTCTAACCAAAGTCTCCCTCTTCACAGCACCTGTCTCTCTCACCTGATAACGTACTCATTAGTTTGCTATTATTAACAAATTATCTTACCCTCAACTGATATGCTTGTATTATAACACTTAAATTTATACTACCGTAGTCTGTTGAATGTTGTGTATTTGACAAACTCATTGTATACTTAATGTTTTATAACATCTCAGACGTGACAACGTACTCAGTCGTTTACCATTGCCAACACATGATCTCCCCTTCTGCTTAATGACTTCACTTGAACTTATATTTAATTATTTATAACGTCTCCTCTGATAACATAATTAGTCTTCAATTATGAACCAATTGTCCTATCTAACTTACGTTTTACATTATATTTTCGTCTGCGATCTTTTAATAATTGTTCCAATTTTTCGTACAGTGAAAAAAGTTAACGCATGAATTTTTGAATAAAACAAACAAACCGTTAAACGAATTTTGAAATAGAAATCCATCACAAACTCGATCACTGCTATAGTTGGCTTATTTTTATGTGACAGATCCCCAACTCCTTTCATTTCTGCTGATGAAGTGTGGTTAGACTGGAGGGTCGATATGATTAGTAACCAAGGAGATTTATCCATGCCTTATAACCAAGGCCATCGAATTTTCATGCAGCCCGTGCAGGTAAACATGGCAGTGGAGGTAGAGTAATTGTTATGAGGGATGTTAAACCTTTAGTACGATGATGTTTTAATTCATTCTTTCTGTCCAGCGGTATACGATTTTCTTTTTTTTACACTTCCGATATGGAGGGGTTAGGCTAAATGCAGCCTTCATTAACCCCTTCAGTACAATTTTTTCCCCTAAGCTGAATAAAATCGTCTGGCAGCAGTAGGAAGGTGTCTGCGAACTGGACTGGTTACTATACTCCTTTCACTGTATTCTGGCCCAGATATTTGTCTTAGCAACCTGTTTCACGTAGCTAAGTGGCAGGAAAAGGCAATACCACAGCTTTGCATCCTCTCTAAAGCACTTCATCGTTACTAACATCATATTCTAGTGTAAATTTCCTGTTACTGTGCAGCATTCAAGATGACGAGGGGACACATTTATGAGATGGAGGGATGACAGTTTCATTTTTCGTAAACTAAATAAAACAGAAGTGGTAACAAGGACAAAACAGGCGGCGTGATGTGTGGGGGGGGGGCGGTGTGCCGCGTGACAGGAAGTCGTTAGAGTTTGTTAGACGAGATTAGTCTTGCTAGTGAGGTTGCATTTCCTGTAAAACACCATGTACCTGACCTAACATACTACCGTACCCATATACCGGTACGTCGGGTGCAAACGTTTGACATATATTCACTGACTGTGCTGCACACTTTCCTCTGTATAGGCTGTTAATCCATATCTAAGAGAGATTTAGGCTACTGTAATGTTTCTTGGCCCATAGATGATTTGTTGATGATGTTTCAGGGAGGAAAGTGATGAGCATGCCCTAACCCCTGTGATAAATTATTTTACATTTATATTCACGTTGTGGCACCGATATAACCTGTAACCAGAAGACCCCCACTGCATTGTTATATATCCCCCAAGAGGTGGATGGTGGGCTGCAGAAGAGTGTGAGCCTGCAGTCCACTGGGTTGACAATTCAGATCATCCTGCGGCCATATTTTTCTTTTGCTGCGTAGACGCATTTAATCATTTTAAGAGAGTGTCCATGGAGGGAAATGGTTGATGGAGGCGACATCTAATCACTTCAGTTCGGAAAGCCAACCTAGAGCTGAATCACATCGAGGACAGAAAACAAACCATGAAACACGTCACATTTGTTTAGAACAGACTTTTCGGAATTTCGAGGTTAGATATAGCCTTCAGTGTCTGCTTGAATGCGAGAGTCGTTCCCTAAGATGAATGAAAACGTCTGGAGGTGGCAAATAAATAAAACGATAGTCACTGCTTTGAAGGTGTTAATTCTGGTTAGCCTACACTGGCGATTTTAGGTTCTCACGCCGTTTCGAAGTTTAGAAGAACCTTTTCGAACCGAATGGGTTAGATAGGCTACAGCCATTAACAAATTCAGTACGAGAGGTAGCAAGAATTAAAAAAAAAAAGGGTCACCGTACTAAAGAGGTTAAAAGTCCGAAGTCAGGGTGAAGAGTTATTCCTTTCTGTATGGTGACGTCTGATTTTAGTTTATTTTTACTGTGGAACCCCCATACAGCTTTATTCATAGTAGGAAAGATAATTTGTAATTGTGTAAGGGGTCAGTGAAATCAGAATTTGGCCTCTGCAGTTCGAATAAAGGCCTTGGAAGCTGAATAAAATCGCTTAGATGTAGCAAGAGTATAAGACGTACCGGTACTGATGTTTTTTATTTATTTTTTATTTTTTGTTTTTATTTTTTTACCGTTAGAGTGCAAGATGTTTCCCTGGGCTGAACAAAGTTGTCTGGTTGGTCAGAATCGTAAGTCAACCGTGGCTCTTAACCACAAAACCATTTTTGGCTTTTTCTTTTTATCATGATGGCCTAACGTCTTCAGTACAGGAATGATCTTTTATCTCGCTACCACCAGACGAGTTTACTTTGTGGAGACCTCTGGCAGTGAAGAGGGTAGTAGTCACTATTAAACCTCCTTCACAGAACTTCCCTCCATTTCAGAATGTCTCCCCGAAGCTGATTACTATCGTTTGGTGGTTGCCAGAATTACGGGGGTAATCGTAGAGGAGTTTATCTTTGTACTGGAGTTAAGATTCGGGATACTTTGATCGTCTGAGTAGCCTAGTACAATAGAATCGTTTCCTCTGTATCTAAAAAGGCTCAGATGAGCTACCGGTATGTTGTTTGTAAATAGTACCGTGCCGGTAGCATAGACCTGTAAAAATATTTGACAGTTTATCGAAATGAGTTAGTTGAGAGGAGCATGTGAAGTTAGGCTACATGGAGAGACAGACTGACAAATGAGGAAGTGAAGGAGCGTTGTGATGTGGATGTGGATGTGATATAAAGCTTTAGGAGAAGTACCCTAAGGTGGTTTGACCATGTGGAGTGGAGGAAGAGCGAGACTAAGGGAGTGTATGGAGTGAGGGGGAGAGGTAGGGGGAGGCCGAGGATAAGATGAAGGGATGGAGTGGAGAGGTATATGAGAGAGGTGTGTGTGAGCTGGGGGGAGGGCAGTGAAATGGCAGGGGACAGGGCGATTTGTTTGTGGCCACCCCATACGGGATGAAGGCGTCTAACAATAGATAAGTAGGTAATTTATTGAACATCTGACAACTTGTAAACAACATAGGCAATAATAAAGCCGCAGGCATTTTGAACGTTACTAGTCGGGAACAATTTGAACGGGAGGTAACGGTTAATTTCAAAGATAACAGCCCGCTCTTGTTTTGACAGCTGCGGGAATGATGCAGCGGTTGAACAAGTGGTTTTGTGCAAATGGCAGATAAAGAAGGTGTATATACAGCTTCGCACAGACTTACAGTAGACCCGTATTCTTGTCGTTTAGCCTTCTCATGGTCGGAACAACTTTAGTATTCTGGAATTCTTGTCGTTTAGCCTTCTTATGGTTGGGACAACTTTAGTATTCTGGTAATCTTGTCGTTTAGCCTTCTCATGGTCGGAACAGCTTTAGTACTCTGGTATTGTTGTTAAACCTCATAGTCGGAACAACTTTAGCACTCGGGTATTCTTGTTTAGCCTTCTCATGGTCGGGACAACTTTAGTACCCTGGTGTTCTTGTCTAACCTTATGGTCGAAACAACTTAGTACTGTTCTTGTCGCGTAACCGCACGGTCGGTACAACTTTAGTACTGTTCGCGTCGTTTAACCTTCACATGGAACAACTTTAGCACTTTATACCAGCGAACACCAAACGGTTTTGGTAATCTGTGAGTGTCATGGGAGCCTGAGAAATAGGAAGGTTTCTCGGGGCGTCTTCCTTGCCAGTGTTTTTCTGTATCAGGTAGGCTATATACTTTACGTTAATAGTTTCTTGTTTGGCGTTTATGCTATGGTGGTTTGAAAGGGACGGTATATACAGGGTTTATAAATTTCACACAAGAAAATAATCCCTTGTAAGGTGAAGAATTAATTGCTAAGAAAGATGTGGTACGGTATTAAGATAAAATAATAGCGAAGTAAAGCAAGTAATCGCAAAAAAGTGTTAGAGTCACAGCTCTCAAGAATACGGCTCTGAAGAATTTGGGGGAAATGAACTTCCTAGATAGCCTAGAGAGGTAAAATGGCGTTTTAAACAGTAGATGGCCCAGGCCTGTATAGATAGGCCTAGGTAAGATAAATAGCTACTACCCATAGATTAAAGACAAAGAATATAAATTGGAATAGCATGGAGTTACCGTAGATAGAAAGACCACATCCAGAAGTAAATAAATAAATAAATAAAAAATAAAGGTGGCTAGGCTAAATATCGCTGCCGGTACGCCACTTCGACAGCTAGGCCTAGGTAGATAGACTTAAATAGACGTACGGTACAGGAAATACACTATAATTTGAAGGAAATAAATTCAAAACTGCACTCCAAAGTATCCAGGCGTATTACAAACTGGAAAATTGGTGCATGTACTAACCTTTCAGTATGTAGCCTAGTTCCGGATATATTATATGTACGGTACTGTAGATATTAACTTCATTACCGTCATGATAACTAATGAGACTGAACAGTGACTTCTGTAATCCACTGAGTGATACTTTTTTTTGTGGTTACTCTCACAGGCTATTTCGAAATATTATATTATAGTTTCATCACTTTTAGGCTAACAAGTGGTGAAATAATGGTGGCTGTAACTGTACATGCGGTAAATTTGCAGGTAACTTTACTGGTATCCCATCTACTGTGACCTCTTTTTTTCCTAAATAAAACAAAGCCTAACTCCAAACGATTTTCTTCAGGGGAGGAAAGATGTCTTAGTAAAGTTAAATAAGCCTGTATTTAACCTGTTCGGAAAGTACTGTATTCCGTAAACTAAATAAAGGACATAATCGGATGGAAGGGGTTCAAAGATAACCGAATGCTGCAAGTTGAAGAACTGTGTAGCTTGACAAACTGAAGGAGATTTGTGTAAAGTCTATCTATCTATCTATTGCCAGATGCCACAATCCCGTATGGGGTGGCCATTTGACTCGGAGTTATTTGTTTTACAGGGAGGGGCACTAACCCTCCACCAACCTACTTGACATGTAGGGAGCACGTATGGTTTGGTTGTATGGTTACCACCCAGCGTTGTAAATGGTTTCTTGGCTTACAGGAAACCATTTGGCTTGTCACTCAATGTAAAGCCACCTGTAACGGAAAGAAAAGCATCAAGTAGTGATGACAGGAAAGGCTGTTGGTAATTTGTGTAGCCTGCATCTGGAAGCATCTTCTCTCTCTCTCTCTCTCTCTCTCTCTCTCTCTCTCTCTCTCTCTCTCTCTCTCTTTCTTTTTATGAACGTGAATACAATTCTCATCTGTGATTCATGTACATTTCTTGTGTTTAAAAGCAGTAAAGTGGGATTCCAGCTCTATTTAATTAGGCTATTGTTAATCAGTTTAGCAGAATATCATTAAGCTTGGATACAATTTCGAGATTATATTAAGAGAATACTTTATTGCACCTGTCCCGGGTATTATTCTACACAGACCAGGTTAATAGCGCGTCAGCCTAATATAGGTTACCAGACAGAATATGAGGAAAGGAACGGAGGACAATTTAGCTCATGGAAACTGATACACAAATGTTATCGCGTTAGTAATTAAACTTCCTTTTAGAGAACTTAATTGTATATATTGAAGGTGAAAATGGTAATGGACCGTGTACAACCTTGATAATAGTTATTGTACCGGGTATGTGATGATAGTAAAATGTGCATATTGTAATTACTGTGTTTATAGTTATAGTGGTTGTAATTTAATTGGCTGTGATTATTTCAGTTGCAGGTATAATTGTAACTGCAAAGACAGCAGTGAGGGTATTATCTGATAAGCTTCCTGCCAGAGGCTAAGTCGCTGGAGAAAAAGTTGCCAAACATCACCTTCAGTAGACAGTCCTCTCTCTCTCTCTCTCTCTCTCACACACACACACACACACACACACACACACACACACACACACACACACACACGCACACACACACACACGCGTGCACGAGCAAAAAATTCTACGCTGCCTGCCATCCACATGTCACTAACGAAGACGTCGCAGGTGGCGGGCATAAGACGTCAGAGGACTTCAGTCCGGAGCAAACTTTGAATATCAAGAGTTGGACCTCCCCTGGTTGCGAGTACAAAGTTTGGTTAAGAAAACGTTATTCAGGGTTCGGAGTTTAGCCAGTCTACAAGCATTCATACATACGGACCCAGCGTAGTAGGCCGTAGTTGATAACCTAGTTGTTGCTTTCACACGGTAGTACGTTAGTGGGTTTAGTAGTCAATCGTAGGGTATCGTTGTAGGCTAGTAGGAGTAGTAAACTTGCTGTAGTATAGAAGTATAGTACCGTACCGGTAACATAAAGGTATAGCCAACTATAGTACAAGTAATGCACATTGGTAATAGGAGTAGTAGTTATGATAGTTCCGGAACCGTAAAAGTGAAATCAACAGTATGCTAATATAGCCTGGTACAGGACCCGGTAGCCAAGGTAGTGTAGTGGGCAAATATAGGCTAGTACCAATATCGTAACTGTCATCACAAATAACCTCTCCCAATACCAGTCTACACAACCCAGCCCACACAAGCCCAGTGAAGAACAAGAAGAAGAAGAAAAAAGTAGCTTTTTATACGCAGAACACTGGCAAAAAGCTTAACTTTCCTTCTGTGGGGGGACTTTCCTTTGGTGGTGGTGGGGGGGAGAGGAGACATCACGGTTGCTTTCTAAATCGTTGAGTAGATTAGGCTAAGTACCAGGATTCGCTCGAGTGAACAAAATCGTCTAGTTTTAGGCTAATGAGGAAGATACCTTAATGTGTCCGTAGTAGTGCAAGGATTATTGTTATTATTATTATTATTATTATTATTATTATTATTATTTATCCATGGATACTGGGTTTTCACCAGAATGAAGAAAATGGTCAGTTTATAGCATAATTGAAATTGAACTACAGTACTGTAGTGCGTCCATAGCAAGTGTGTCGTACCGTATATTAGAGACAACCAATTGACTGCTGAGGTTACCTTCAGGTGACCGTAACTGTTGGACTTTGGTCAGATTATAATACTTTAGTGCATCCTTAGCAACGAGAGTTTTATCGGCGATATATATACTCTGCCCACTTTAAGTAGGCGTAATATTACCGTCTCCCTCATCTGGAATATTGAGCTATAGCTCATACCAATAGATAACACTACAATATGATGCTTGTCACGATAGAGTGCTGTGGAGACACTGAGTCGTATATGGTCTTATTCTGCCTTCGATCTTCGTGAAATAAGTTGCAAATTGGCGAAAATTTCTGCTCATTTAAAATGGCTATCCAGCAGCCTATATTTCACTACGTTGTTGAGATACGTCTCACCTGAACATATTCGTCGGATTGATGTATGACCTGGCTAGCTAAGTGTGCTTAGCAATTAAATGTTAAATGAGGTACTTTTGGACCCACTCATTGCTGTTATTACCTTCATATGAACAAAATCGTTTGGTTGTGGTCTTCAGGTGGGAGGCGGGAGCTCGATGCATAGGCCTAAGTTGGCAGCAACGAAATAGTTATCTCGTAATAGGCCTAACTGATAGATTTATTTTTTGATAATGTTCCAGACGTGATAAGATTGTGAGTGAGAGTTTGGAGTTTAGTGCTCTGAAGTTTGACTAAAGTTGAGTACCGTTACTTATAGACCGTGTGTCTAGGTCGTGTTAGAACAAGTTAAGCAGCTGTACAACAGATAAAGTAAGGTACGAATATATCAGTACCCTATTTATCTATCTATACCGGTATATACAAAATACCTTATAAATCTGTCTATCTATCTATACGGTACTATAGGCTTACTTATCTCTGTCGATCTTTACACACACACATACTGTACATATACCGTTGTATATATATATATATATATATATATATATATATATATATATATATATATATATATATATATATATATATATATATGTATGTATATGATCAGTTGCTTCGCCTAGCTTCTTTTCCATGAAGGACAAAACTGATGAAGTGTCCGTGACTTGTTCTGTCTGCATAAATCTTAGTTACGATAAGGATTTATTTGTTTTAAGGAAAGAGAAAGACGAGAATGCAGAAGCTTCCCATGCCTCGTTCTTCGTGCAAATAAGAATATATAATTTACGAGAGAATTCAAATTACGTTTGTGAATACGGACAAGAAGCATTGCATGAAGGAGGGTGGCATGTGCTGGGAGGAGGGAGTCGTTGGTGAGTAGGGACGGAAAACGCCTGGAAGTCCACTTCTCACGATACCTCATACAAGATGAAGGCATTGGGCAGTAGATGGATAGGCCTACCCAAGTCATAAATGTTAGCCAGGTACTATGAATTCCTGGGGAGTTTTTGTGGTAGGTTAACATAGGCCTAATTTGGTAGCCTACTTCGTGATGGTAGGATAAGATAACGAAACCTGCTTAGCCTTAACCTCTTAACTGGATTATTACGGTAATAGTAGTGGACGTAATGGTAGTTGTAGCAGTATGGTGGTATTAATATTACAAGCAATAGTTGGTACGGTAATAGATCGAATCAGATTCCGAATAACTTACCACAAAAAAAAATGTCAAGAATGATAGTGAAAGTGGGATGTTTTAGATTAAGTAATAATAATAACTCCCGTATATATCTTTCTATTGCCAGACGCCTTAATCCCGTAAGGGATAGCCATTAGCTACAAACAGATCGCCTCCATGTCTCCCTGTCCCCCTCCATTTCACTGCCCTTCCCCCAGTTCACACCCCCTTCTCTCATATACCACTCCATTCCATTCCTCCATCTCATCCTCAGCCTCCCCCTCCCTCTCCCTCTCTCCACATCACTCACATACACCTCTCGTTAGTTTCTCGCTCTCCATCCTCTCCACATGGCCAGGCCACCTCATTGTATTCCTCCCAACGCTTTTTATCACATCCACATTCACACCATAACGCTCCTTCACATCCTCATTTGTCAGCCTGTCTCCACATGTAACTCCACATGCTCCTCTCAAATAACTCAGTTCTACTGCTCTCACTCAACTTTTGTCCTTCCAACAAGATCCAAGCTTCGCGTTCATACGTTAGAGTTGGTATCACAATACTATCATACAGCGACTTTTTTACTTCCATGCTCGGTTCCTTATTTCTTATCATGTCTTTCAAAGAACCAGCACCCTTTCTTCCTTGTTGCACCCGTTCAAACACTTCATCCTCCAAACTTCCATCCTTACTCATCACACAAGTACTAAAAATTAATGGACTCACATTTTTCATTTCCTCATCATCCATCCTCACTGTACATTGAGTGACTTAATTTCTCACTAAAACCATAACTTTACTCTTCCTTACATTCACCTTTAGATTCCGTTTCTTACACCCCTCCCCCCTCAGACTCATTCACGAAGCATTGCAGTTCCCCTTCGTCACTTAACATTACAATAGCTGTCATCTGCAACCAGCAGTACAGGAAGTTTCCAAACGCTGCCCTCTCACATTAGGACCCCTCCAACATCCACTGCCTTACCTTGTATCTCTTTTATAACCTGATCCATATACAGATTGAACAGCCATGGAGACATGACATATCCCTGTTTCAAGCCAGCATTTATATAGACTACATAAAAAATCACCCACTTCACTACTCACATGAACTGCAGCCTTAGCACCCTCATAACATACTCATCACAGCATTCAGCAGCTTCCCATTTACTTCATATAGTCTTGATATTTTCCACATTCCTTTTCTGTTCACTGTCATATGCTCTGCAAATCCATGAAGGCCGCACACAACTTCTTTCCCTCCTCCAGAAACTTTTCCACTAAAGACCTAAGGATGAATATCTGATCTACACCACCTCTTCCCTTCAATCAACCTCTCTTTCCTTCTGCAACTGTTTCCTTTGTCATTTTCCTAACAGTCAATAAGTATGGTAGCTATCCTACTGTTCCTATTACATTAAGAAGACAAATGCTCCTATGATTACCACACACTTCTTTTTCCCCTTTTCCTTGGTACAGGGGAATAATTATTAATTATACTTGACTTCCAATCCTCCGGGACTCTCACTTCCTCCCAGGCCAAGCTGCACATCTTCCATATCCATTCTACAACTATCTCTCTCCCACAACTTCCATATCCATTCTACAACTATCTCACCCCTATGCATCATCGTTTCGCTACACACTCCATCACTTCCTGGGGCTTTCCTCAGTTTGACTTTCTTCATTGTTTCCACTACTTTCATCCTACTGATCTCTTCCTCCCTTCTCACCCTCCTCGCAGACATTCCCTAGCCACTTATACTCGCATTACCTTCATTCTCTACGGTGTTTATTATTATTATTATTATTATTATTATTATTATTATTATTGTTGTTATTGTTATGATTATTAATGGTAGTAGTAATAGTAGTAGCAGTAGTAGTTGGAGGAGGAGGTGTTGGTCATGGTCCTAATACCAGTTGCCAAGAGTGTAAGTAGTAGCACTAGCACCGTATTACCAGCCTGCTAGTAGCGTACCAGACCGTGGGGTTACTACCGGTAGTTGTAGTAGTAAGAACAACCATAGGTTTTTATAACCTAAGGACTATCCATGACTCCGTTCATTTCAGTTCATGGCTGATTGTTGTCAGATTGGAGGCTGGTCTTGACTAGCAACCAAGGAGACTCATACCTCATAATATATTTTTATGCAGCCACGACTTGGTATTCAAGTTGTGGTCGTGACGCAGTTCTGTAGGGCAAAAACAAATCGACCATAATGGTGATGTAGGCTAGGTAGGCAGGCTATTGACACGTTACGTAAGTTTGTCACGTTACGAGCAGTTTCAGTCAGGCTCCCCTCCCCCCACCCCCCAACCAGCCAGCCAGCAACCCGCCACACCCACCCAATGAAAGGGAAATACCTAGGAGGGCGTGGACCAGCTTTTAACCCCCCACCCCACCCCACCCCACCCCACCCCACCCCTCGTTACAATACAACCTCCCCAGCATTGCGACACAGCAGTAACCCTCCTCGTGTGGGCCCGCTAAGGAGGGGGTTTTGTGAAAGGCCGACCGACGTACGCCATTACAACTTCGGCAGGGCGGGCTGAAAATGACGCCAAGGGTTGTTTCCCAGACATTTTTTTCTTGGTTTGGTTTTGCTTGAATATTTTTGTTTTGTTGAGTGTTTCTTGCTTGCATTAAGCAGAACCGGCATTCATTAAGTACCGTACTTCCAGCTTGCTCGATCAGTTTATACTGTTTACTTAGTTACTACCGTATTCGTTAGGGGTCTCGGGGAAGTTTTGAGGGTATTTGATAGTAGCTACTACTACTACTACTACTACTACTCTCTCTCTCTCTCTCTCGGGCAGGGTTGAGGGAGTAGTTTGGTTAGTGTCTCCAGCTTGCATGGGTAATTGGTAGACTATGGGGAGTCGACTTGGTATTTTGCAACTTTGTGTCCCTGATAAAGTATATGTACCTGTATATAGATTAGACCTTATAAACCTGGGTGGTTCTTTCGTCGACTTTTTTTTTTGGGGGGGGGGAGAGGTCGATGGAGATTTTTTTTTCTAATTTTTTTTATTTTTTTATTTTTTTATTTTTTTTGAGGGGGGGTTGTTTTTCCAGTTTAGTTGGTTCTTTCCTCGTACTTTTTTTTTTTTTTTTTTCCAGGGGGGGGAGAAGAGTGCTTTATATGAATGTCCAGTTTAAGGTGGTTGTTTTTTTGTAATGTACTCATAAACCTCATTTAGCTGCTCATAAAATTTTGACATAGACTTACTTATACTACTAGGCTACCATATATGGGTTCATGGCTTTTTTTTTTTTTTTTTTTTTTTTTTTTTGTTGAGTTCTTGGGACCTCATTCTCGTTAGTAGGGGACTTTGTAGAATCTCTTCCTTATCGTTTTTTTTTTTTTTTTTTTTTTTCCTCGGTTGTTTTAGGTTCTGTTCTAAGCTATAGGATTAATGCAAACTCTTTCGGTATATGAATTACATCAACATTGTAAAGTACAGTATTTAAGTTTTATGGGCAATATAAGTGGCACAGGAAGAGGTGTTAGAAAGCTTCCTCATCCGACGAAAATACCGCCTTTTGACCAGCCTAGTAAATGAAGCCAAGATTGTAAGCAACCTGGGTACTGTATTGTGCCATGTAACCTTGATAGTTAATTTTAGCCTCTTGGAGTGAAGGTTACATTCTTTTCGTTTACTGTTACTGCTACCATACTTTTTTTTTTTTTTTTTTTTTTTTTTTTTTTTTTTTTACGCATAGGGAAAGTCTCTTGTCCAGAAGGGTTTTATATGAAGTATCTCTTTAAGGTGAATAAAATTACGATGAGATGGTAAGAGTGAAATGTTAAGGGTTCCCTGGGTTCGGTGCGTAAGAGGTTTGACATTCGGGTTGGGTCAGTGGCGGCTTAGATTGTTTTACCTTTTTCTTTTTTATCTTCTTTTCGGAGGGAGGTGGGGGCGTGGAAGGGGGCTTTTGTTTCTGTAGTCTTTTCACCTGAACTTAGCCATGCGTTTCGTCCTTTTGCGGCACAATTCTCGTAGCTCAGTGGCAGAATAGACAGTACTGTGCCTCTGAATCCATTACATAATAATTCGTGGTTAGCATCATATTCTCGTGGTAATCATTTGTTATGCCTCAGCATTGAAGAAGGGGAGATGGCAATTTTGGGACAAGTTAGAGAGAGTGCCTGTAGTATAGTGCTTTGAGGTTCATCGGTAGCCTGAGAGTCCAATCTAGGTTTAATGAACGGTGTGGCCAGTGTTGAGTAAGTTTATAGCCAATACCTCTGATGGATTTAATAGATTTGACATTTCGGTTGATGGTGCCGCAGTGATGGACGTGTGTCGTTGGCTTTTTTGTGTGGTGTGTGAAGCATTACCTCAGACCATCCTTGGGGGAGGGGGAGGTCAGGATCATGATGATATGTGTGTGTGTTTGTGTGTGCGTGTTTCTAGTTTCCTCTGGTCACGTGAGAGAATGATTATATTACAATTTGGATGACCTTCCTAACAAAATATGGCCTTGCTTTTGGCCGTGGGTAAAGGCAGCCTGGGTTGTTTTTTTCGAATTCTATTTATCATATTTGGAAGGCTGTATACTTTATATATATTTTGTTATAGTGACATGTATTTTCAGCTTGCTCTGATAGGATAAGCTACAGTTGACTACCGGTATAGCCTGTAAGAAGGAGGAAATTGGGCAGAATGTGTGTTATCTTCAAACTAAGTACGATTTCAGGTGTTCAGGTGTAAGTCTTTTATCTCAATCATTCCCGGCAAAAAATAATTATCCTTCTTGGCTGGTCTGGATGGTCCACTGGTTATGTAGGCTAGATTTGGTTATGCCACTTGGATTGTAAGGTAATGTTCCGGGTATTTAACATTTCACTCGATGGGTGGCTAATGATGCTGAGTTTATATCGTCGATTTTTTATTATTTATTTATTTCATTGTATTCTTTTTCGGGGAAATTTCAGTATAAAATCAGTTTGCTCTGATGTAGGAGGGCGGCTGTTATTGTTACTGGATAGATATTTTGAAGATATGATTAACATTAGCCCTCCCTGTCAAAATGTAGGAAAAGATTCTACAGTATCATTATGTCAGGTTTTAGGTCACAAAAAATGGAGCATAGGTTTGTCTTCTGTGTGTGTGTGTGTGTGTGTGTGTGTGTGTGTGTGTGTGTGTGTGTGTGTGTGTGTGTGTGTGTGTGTGTGTGTGTGTGTGTGTGTGTGTGTGTGTGTGTGTTAGGCTGCACTTCAAGGTTCAGAAAATTGAGTGTGGGTTTGCCTTC
>NC_137013.1:36928609-37013609 GCF_032717465.1 Coenobita brevimanus
GTTGTAATAATGGAGGGACGAAGATGGGAAAGTAGAGAAGGGAAGATGAAAGAGAGGGAAGAGAGAGAGAAAGAGAGATGGATGGAGGGAGAGAGGCTTACTGAAATGACAGGGGGAAGATAATGGAGAGAGGATGGGGAGAGAGGAAGATGGGGAGGGGGAGTAAGTGATGGAGAAAACATGAGGTGAGGGAGGGTGATGGTTACGGTGAGGGGTGGGGAGGGAAGGAGGAGAGGGTCGGGTGGAGAGAGTGAAGGGGGAGTAGGAAGGGGAGATGGGGAGGGGTAGTAAATGACAGAAGGAAGGTGGGGGTAAAGAGGGAACGCTAATGGAAGGGAAAATAGGAGAGAATGACAGTGGGAGGGATACGAGGGAAGATAGGGTGCTGGGGAGAGCAGATGGGGAGGAGAGGACTGGGTGATCCAAGGAGGATGGGGGAAGGGGGAGATTAAGAGAGTTTTACGACGGAGAGAGAGGTAGGAGATAAATATGCGAAAGAGGGAATAGAGATTGATAGAGTGATGGGAGGGGAGGGAAGAGTAGGTGGGAGAGGGAGGATGGTAAGGGAGTGGAGGAATTGGGGAGGGAAGGTGGAGGGGGGAGGGGAGAGGAGTGCATGACTGGAAGAAGTAACCTACATTAATCTCTCTCTCTCTCTCTCTCTCTCTCTCTCTCAGCAAACAAGTGCAGTGAATCATACGGATATACCGGTACAGCTTCAATTACCATAATGGAGAGTTGGCTGGGTTATTCAGTTATTCAGTAGTGTGGCCTAGTAATTTATCTTATTACTGAGAGAGAGAGAGAGAGAGGGATTCCGTGTAATGAGGGGGAATTAGGTAAGATGTGGGAGAAATTCTGGGTTGCGAGATTAGCTGAATGTTTTCCCTTCATCGCTTTACTATAACATGTCTAAGCCAAATGTAATCGCTTGGCTGTAGCAAGAACAAACAGATATAACTTCACTGTACTGAAACTGTAAGGAACAAAACAGGTATAACTTCACAGTACTGAGACTCTGAAAGGATTAGCTATACTCTCTTCATATTAACCTGGCCCAAATTTTCATCCTTTTGCATCTTATTTCAAGTGGCTGAGCGACCGAGACGATAATACGGCACTATTTCCTTTCCATAGCACTTTTTTAGCATTAATCTATTGTTACAACACAGCATTCAAGATGGAGAGGTGGCAGTTTTAGGTCAAGTTAGAGTAAAAAGGGTATAGTAGAGATTGTTCCAAACACACGTCCCCACGACGGGTCTCTGCTAATCTAAATAAAATGGTCTGGCGGCCGGAGAAACGTAAAAAAAAGAAAAAAAAAAGAAAAAGAAAAAAGTCATCCTGCGTCTGTTGGCTTCCTGTCCTTATTAATTCTCTCAGGTGTTTGTTGACTCACCCTCAGCCGAATGAGACCGGTATCTTCTGGACTCGTCTGGAGGAGAATACTAGAGCTGCCCCGACCATGAGAGGAATATGGTGGCGATATTAATACTCAGTCCCCCATGACTCGCTCGTACCTGAATTACATCGTGTTTTGTTAGCCGGAATGTAATGCTAAAAAGACGACCATGAGAGCCAACCACTTCACTCGGTTATCGTCTGTTATCTTTTCTCTATCCTGGCCACTGAACAGGCGATTATATGCAGCCTGGGAAAGTCCTGAAGGATAATAGTTGACAGGTTAATGAAGGCTGTAGTTAACCTCGCCACTGGCAAATATCTCTCCAAAACTGGGAATTGGAGTTGGGATGATGATAATTCTCAGTTAACGATGACATTTTAAATTTGTAATACCTAAACAATTCTGGTCTGATTTCTGCATGTTAGAGAGAGAGAGAGAGAGATGATATATCTCAGTTAACGATGACATAGGTTTCTGATACCCAAACAATGCTAGTCTGATTTCTGCATGTTGAATGAGAGAGAGTTTAATGTTCTAGGGTACGTAAACAATCCTATACTCATTTTTTTTTTCTTTTTTAAGGCGAAAATGCACTTGACAGGTTGGTGATGATTGGCGGAATGCAACATGTCCGAGTAACATTTATTAACTCAAAATTCCCCCTCAGATACGTGTTGTCAATTAATAATGCTAACGAGTAAAGAGATTTTGAAGTAAGGTTGCATTCAGTAAATCATCACCAGCCTGCCAAGTGCATCTTCGCCTCGATAAAAAAAAAAAAAAAAAAAGAAAAAAAAAAAAAAAAAAAAAGAGTGGTGTAATTTCTGTATATATGTTGTTGTGAGGAACTTTGTTTAAATAAGATCTCTTCCACAGTCACTGCTTTTGTTAATACTGAAGTTCCTGTGGCTCAGCTGAACACATCCTATACCTCGTTCATTTTAACTTGGCCCAGATTTGTCCTTTTGCATACGTTTTTTTGTCGCTTAGTGGCAGAATATGACAATACTGCAGCTCTACATCCTTCCTATAGCAGTTTCTTTCTTACTAACACCGTACTCCAGTGCTAAGGTACTGTTACAACTCAAGATGGAGATGACAATTTTAGGCCGAGTTAGAATGATGCAGTATAATTGTGTGGCATTAGTTTGAATAAAATACTAGAGTTGTCACGATAAAAAGAGTTGTGATGTTGATTAAAAAGAAATCTATCCCTTTGTACATTGGATGGTGGTAATGACAAGTGCACAGAAAATGAACATGAGCTTAGAACAGTTACAATGAAATCCTTTGTGAGTCTCATTTTGTGTGTGTGTGTGTGTGTGTGTGTGTGTGTGTGTGTGTGTGTGTGTGTGTGTGTGTGTGTGTGTGTGTGTGTGTGTGTGTGTGTGTGTGTGTGTGTGTGTGTGTGTGTGTGTGTGTACCTCCCTAATTTACCTTACCATGTTAATTGGTGGAAATTCTTACTATGCACATTAGGCGTATCTGCACAGTTACCATGGGACCCATTATGAGTTACCTTCTTCCTCAATGAAACTTAATATACTGGGGATTCTTAGTTTATTCGTTATTAGAAGAGTTGCCATGGAAACTTAATTTAGCTTCATTCCTCCCAGTGAAACGTACCATGTTGAAGATTTACATATTTATTTATTTATTTTTTTTTTTTTAGCATTATTAAAACAATTATGGCTTGCTGGGATCTATAGTGAACTCCAGACCTCAGTGAAGCTTGCAATTTTGTGTATTCTTTCCCTTTAGATACAAACAAGTCGACTGTGGAAACGACCTTTATAAATCAAAGCCAGAATGAAGGTACAGTGACTTAGCAACATCACCATGGCAACGTTTCAAATTCCTCGCTGTCTTTTCGGCGTGACGGAGGCAGGAATACGGCGCGTTTGAATTTAAAAAGACAATCCCTCGTAAATTCCGGCTTTGAATCATTAACCGCCGCACCGTGGGTTTATCTTGCCTCCCGACCTACATTATTTTTATTTATCACATTAGTTCGTAACTACGGTAGATACGATACATTTAACATCCACCGACGTTAACTTCATTTCTGGTGTTTATCATCACACGATTTTATTTAGCTTTGAGATCTTTTATAATGGGAGGTCATTTCATACAGAGAAGTTGCTTTATACGAGTATCTTGCTATCTACGCTGAAAACGATTTTATGAAGCTCACATTTTTCGAACTGAAGGGGTTGGATGTTGCCACTGAATAGGGCTCTGGTAAATTCAATAAAATCGTCTGGGAACAATAACACTACAGGATTAATGATGTTCTGCAACCAACTTGAACCGGTGTTGTCTCTTTCTCGTCTTTCCCTTTTTTCTTTTTCATGTCTTTCCCTTTTCTTTTTCTTGTCCTTCCCTTTTCTTTTTCTTGTCTTTCCCTTTTCTTTCTCTTGTCTTTCCTTTTTCTTTTCCTTGTCTTTCTATTTTTCTTTTTCTTGTCTCTCTTCTTTCATGTCTATCCGTTTTATTTTTCTTGTCTTTTCTTTTTCTTGTCGATCTGTTTTTCATTTTCTTGTCTTTCTATTTTTCTTTTTATCCCTTCTTTCTTGTCTATCCCTTTTATTTTTCTTGTCTTTTTCTTGTCGATCTGTTTTTCATTTTCTTGTCTTTTTGGTTTCTTTTTCTTGTCTTTCCGTTCCTTGTGTCTTTCCCTTTTCTTTTTCTTGTCTTCCTCTATATTTTCATGTTTCTCCCCTTTCTTTTTCTTTTCTTTCCCTTTTCTGTTTCTTTTCTTTCCCTTTTCTGCTTCTTGTCTTTCCCTTTTCTTTCTTTTCTTTTTCTTGGCTTTCCCTTTCATTTTTATTTTTGCTTTGTTTTGCGACCACTAGATGACTCTATTCAAACTAGGAGGGACCCATCGTGGTGAAGGGGTTAGAAACAGCGTCCATTATTTTACCTCACTGAGAGAGGTAGTTAGTGCCCAGCTAAATAAACCACATTTTTATTTTGGAAGTTCATTATCACTATTTCATCTCTCTCTCTCTCTCTCTCTCTCTCTCTCTCTCTCTCTCTCTCTCTCTCTCTCAGAAATAGCCTTTAATGATGGAGTCAGGGTTGAGGGGTCGGTGATATTTCTCGACTCCGACTCAGAAATTTTACAAGTTCGACTCCAGACTCGGACGTAAGTATATTTATGAATTTTGATAGATGCAGTTCTTACAGTTTTATTTTACATTTTGTTCTTATAATGCTTGGATAATAACAAATAAACCGTTAAACATGGTTGAAAAATAAACTGAATAAAGTATTGAAAAGATATGATTGATGCCATTTCTACTACAACAACAACTACTACTACTACTAATGATGATGATAATAATAATAATAATAATAATAAATAATAATAACATCAGTCTTCCCATGGTCCTTATTATCGTCTTTGTGTTACCACTTTAACTTTTCCAAGAGCTGAGCTATTTCCGTCTTTGAAGCTGAATATTAATAACCCTGTGACGTCATCCCTCCATCCCATAACAAGCGGCCGCCACGAGAGAGAGAGAGAGAGAGAGAGAGAAAGGAATGAAGGGCATTGCTTTGAGTTTGAGTACGTACAGTTTATTAGTTTTGGTTATATTAAATTGTGTGTGTGTGTGTGTGTGTGTGTGTGTGTGTGTGTTTAGAGAGAGAGGGAGCAGAGTGTTTGACGTATGCATGTATGTCTGGAATTTGTGTTCATCTTTAATATGTTCACTGGTTCTGCACAGGGAATGTTCATCGCGTCCATGTATGTTTATTGCTTATATTTACAGTTGGTTTTTGTATGTGCAGTGTGTAAGATTTGTGTTCGTTTTTTTTTTTTTTTTATAAGGTGTGTGTGGATGTATGTGTGACTGTCGGTATGTTGCCTATGTATGGCATCCCCGCCCACTGCATGCACAAACACACACTCTGTATTCATGAAGGAAGTCGCTTTGCATGATAAACCATCCGTAACTGCCTCGCTAACTGACTCTCGTGGTTATTGTATGTGTGTGTGTGTGTGTGTGAGAGAGAGAGGGGGGGGTGAGAGAAGGGGGAGGGGATGTTTGTACTCTTTGTACCTGTAATGCCGTGCGTTGGATGTATTTAGGATGATGTGTATGTTGCCTAGGCTGTGGGATGCAAAGTACCATATTATGCAGCCTTTACCCTATGCATACGCGTTTCATGTTTATATAGTTGACCAGTACTTTGCCTTTATAATACTGTATCATGTATGTATCAATCAATATGTCTTGATTTAGAAGCCCATGTACTGCTATTATGTATGGACACGTATGGTGCGGTTGAGTATGTGCGCATTTTGCCTACGCACGCTGGCAGACTGCATTTCGTGTGTACCTGTAGAATTTTCGGGGGTTATACTATTTATTTATTCATTTTTGTTGTACGGCACTGGTTATAGGTGGTATGTGGTACGGTTGATTGTAATGGTGTGGTTTTGAGTGTGCTGTGTCGATCTGCCTTTGTGTTTTATATGTGTATTATCTGATAGCATATCCTGTGTTGACTAAGGCGGCCCTGATAAATATTACGTACCCTACTGTAGCTTTAGCCAGACCAAAGTGGAGCCCTTCATACCATCCCAAGCCACCCTCCCTTATTGTCTATACTCCTCACTCTAAGCCCAGTTCCTCTGTTAAGAATATAACCTTCATTCCGTCCTGGGTCACCCTTCCCATACACTCCTCCACCTCATCCATAAGGTACCGTAGATCCATAAGCCGTCCATCATTCCACCCCAAACCACCCTTCCACATACAGTCCTCGGCCATGTTCTTCCATCTCTGCCCAACTGGTCCTTCATTCTAACCCAATCTGTCTTGAGTTTAGATAGGTTGGGTCGGGCAAGTTAATCAGAATAGGTCTAGGTACCTGTGAGATAGGCCTGAGTGAGATGAGCTTAATATCATCGCTTTGCTCTCGTGACGTTCATCTTTTGAATTGTAACTTGATACTTTTTATTCGCCGTAGAAACTTCCAACTGGAGGACTTACAGTATGTATAGCCTTCATTAAAACCTTCACGTAGCTACTAGAAGTCCCTCCAAACTCGAATGAAATAATTTTGTGGTTGCCTGAGTAAAAAAAAAAAAAAAAAAAAAAAAAAAAAAAAAAAAGGTGTTATTCGCAGTGAAGGGGTTAAAAATGTTCATGGAGGAGAGGTTAATTTTAAGTCGTTCGTTTTGTGTACCTAGGCCAGCTGATTTACTGTGGGAAAGTGGAGGTCAGAGTGAGGAGAGTTTTCACCAGGAAGTCGATTAATGGAACGTGGGAAATTTAGGAGAGTTTTGTCGTGGCTGTGGCGGCCGTGTGACGTCATTTGGCGTGGCGACTAATATATATAGTGTAATGGGTTTTTGTCAGCGTCTTAACCCTTCAACGAGGTGATTTCATTAAAATTTATAATTGCAACTTCCAGGCGATTTTTATTATACGTAAGAAGGTCCTCTATGCTGGTGTATAAAATAAATAAAAATCACACACACACACACACACACACACACACACACACACACACACACACACACACACACACACACACACACACACACACCATTTGGCCCAGAATTTTGTTCTTATGCAGAGTATTACACATACCTCATTGGCAGAAAGACAGTGCTGTGGCTTTACATCCTTTTCTCAATACTTCTTCCTGACTAGCATCATATTCTAGTGTTTATCTATTGTTACAAGTCAATATTCAAGATAGATAGATGGTAATTTTATGCCAGGTTGTAGTAGAACGAGTATAGTTGTGAAGGGGTTAATGGAGGCTATGTATCTAAGGCTTTACCCATTTCCTTTCAAAAGCATCCAAGCCAAACAGAATCGTATGGAGATAAGAATTAAAATACGTCATTGGATTGAAGGGTCAGCCTCCTTAACACGATAATGTATTTTGTATTTGCTCTGGTTACCGATACGTTATGTAGTTTGGGGACTTTTCGTATTTAAGGGGTTCGATACAGCCTTCAGTGACTTTTATTACGGTGCAGTTCTAAGTTGACTGGAAGCGTCTGGCGATATCAAGTGTAAAATATAAAGTACGTGATGTTGTTGAAGGTGTTAAGGTTTGTGAAGGTCAGGTAAGTTATGTTTATGCTGTCTGGCAGGTGTACAGTATATGAAGTATATTTATTAAGAAAATTCTGCTGTACAAGTCATCTGTCATCTAGTCGCCCACCCCAACAGAAGCGTAAGGATCTGCGTAAGGTTGCTTTTCTTTAAATATTTAAAGCAAGAGTGGCCTTCCTCTGAACGGAATCAGCAACCAACAACCCCCAGCCAGCCCTTGGATGTTATCCCTTACGGGCCACGCCCAGCTGGAGTGTCCATCTGGTTATATTCACCATCCTGCCGTGTAGTTTAAATGATTTCTTAGGCTTCAAGATACCGTTCGGTTTAGCATTCACTGTAGGGTCACTTGAAGGTAGCACTACATCAAGAGAGTAGATGATAAACGCCTTTACACAACTTAGAGAGAGGAAACATGTGTAGATGGTTAGGTTTGTGAGGTGAAGCTAGCATTTCAGGAGGATAAATGAAGTGTGGGTGATTGTGTTGCGTATTTCACTTTGTAGGCTGTTGATAATTCTTCCAATTTCATGTTTTCTCTTTACTTCATCTTTAAGCGGGAAAAATGGTTATGAGTTGATGACCCCATTGTTTATTCGGATGACGTATTTTGTAATATTCATTTTGCTTAATTTAGGAGCTCCTAGTAGTGAAGGAGGTTAATGAAGACTAACTATCCAGTTCGAAGTGTCCCCATACCTGAATAAAACTCTGCACACAGAAAGAATGAAATACAGTGTCATCGCAGTGTATTTTGTCTTCAGTGTGGTTTAGGTTGGTTGAATTAGCTCTTGTATTTTCATTCGCTATTTTTTTTTTTCCCCTAGGCTGAATGAATGCGTCTCTTGAAAAAAGTAATAGGCTGAAATCTAGTGACGGTATTCTCAATGAAAACTAAGGCGTCATCCTAACAAATTTTTTTTGCCTTGAGCACTAGTTCAACGAGAGAGAGAGAGAGAGAGAGAGAGAGAGAGAGAGAGAGAGAACGGATGGTGACCTTGTTCAATGTCATCATAAGCACACACGTACACGTACCTATGACAGTGTATGTGATGCTTTTCGCTCCCTTAGCATGTGTGTGTGTGTATGTGTGTGTGTGTTTGTGTGTGTGTGGTAATATATATATATATATATATATATATATATATATATATATATATATATATATATATATATATATATATATATATGTATGGAGCCTCTGTGTACAGTGGTAGAGTGTGCGTTTCGCACTCTGGTGAACGCGGGTTCGCCTCCCGCCAGAGTTGTAAAAACTCTGGGAAGCGTTCACCAAGCCACTTGTTACTTTAGCCACACAAGGGGTGCTGTAGTATGGTTGCACCCAATCAGCTTAAGGTGGGCCGATTACACTAGGTTCACGAACTACACACACATCCAAAGCCACTACAACACTACAGTCACACTTACAAACACTTCTCACCCTACATAGGCCTACAGTCTCTACCGGACAACCTAAGCCACTGGGTAGAGATACAGTGGCTGTATCATCCCTGCTTCGATAGGAATAGGCCGGTCCTGCAGTGGACCTCAACGACTGATGATGATATATATAATTATACGGTACGGTATATACCGTATCTCTCTCTCTCTCTCTCTCTCTCTCTCTCTCTCTCTACATACGGTACGGTATATCATATATATATATATATATATATATATATATATATATATATATATATATAATATACAGTGTATGTTTGTATAAATGCATATTTGTATATATACAATACCATACTGTATATGAGAGGTTCTCGTGCTGAAAGGGTTCATATGTCATCCCCAGTTTCCTAGTAACAATTTAAAATCCCGTTGGTGGCATTTAAACCACCACGTTATAAGTATCGTATATCACCATGGCAACGCAAAAAGGTTCAACTGCGCGGATTCTGGTGTTTTTAGGCAGGACCACAGACGCTCTGTCTGTCCGTTTGTTTGTCTCTTGTCTCGTTCGCTCCTGTTTGGGCTGTCTTTTTTATTTTGTCTTGTTTTGTTTCGTCTGTTTTGTATGTCTTGTTTCGTCAGTTTTGTTTTGTCTTCCTGTTTTTTTTTTTTTTTTTTTTTTTTTTTTCTAAGGCTTTATTTGTAACCTCATGAATCAAGTGACTTCTTGTTCTTGTTCTGCTACTACCTATTCTTCTTCTTCTTCTTCTACCCCTAACCGATGTTGTTGAGCTTAGGGGAGATTTACTGAACTAAGCAGGTAAATATGGCTGTTTCTGATTGCTTCAGTTCGGAGAGTATCACCCAAGAAGAGTAATACTGCCTGGACCAGATGAAATATATATATAAGTTTGTTAAACAAGATATTAAACAACAGTTGTGTAAACGGTGCTTGCTTATAATGTTGCTTTTCGGGGGGGTGCTTGGAAAAGTGGACCCACCCCCCTTTCCCTCTTCTTTTTCTTAATGTGACTGAAGTTTGAGTTTCGATTTGCATGATTTCCCTGGATACGCCCCTGGTGAAGACTTGGATAGTAGGAGGATTTAGGAAGAACTGGCTGAGAATTTTTGAGATGTACTGCAGGCAACAATTAGGCACAAGGCGTGGCTGGGGGTTGAACATCGGTGTGAGTGATCCACCCTGGCCACACTCGTCGGCTGTGTTGATGTTAATTTGTATCGAATATCGCTACCATACAAGCTTCTAGTACTGTAGTAAATATAAACGTATGGACTCGATCTTTCCCATAGTTGTTTCCTTACAGGTCAGGCTGTCTGTAGTGTAGTCTGAAAAAAAAAAAAAAGTATAAACACGGAAATACTTGTTAGAACGGTGAAGTAGCTATTTATGAAGCGTGCTTTTTACTGACACAAATGTAAGACACCCCCCCCCCCAGAAAAAAATGATAATTGCCTAAAATAGTGATATCACAGAGTCGCGGATTAACTGCACTTTTTGCCCTCGATTAAACCCTTCGAGGAGCGAAAGACTCCCATGTTGAATAACATTGTCCGGCGGAAGCAGGATCATAAGGTAACATTTTCTCATCCCCCAAGGTTAACTGGAAACCTGTTAACCAGTTGAGGACGTGAAGTTACTCTTGTGTGGAAGAAAATTATCTGAGTATAGCAGGAATAAAATAGTTAAGATTTCTCGAGGCCTGAAAGATGTAACAAAGCGCTTGTGATATTTTAGTGAATATAGCCATTTAGACGACTACTGCAACTAACAACACAGTAAAAATAACTTAAAAAAAAAAAGATCAACCATCATGCAAGACTCCAGATCAGTAACGTAGGGACCTTGGCTATGCTATTTAATCCAGACAACTAAAGGCGAGGGTGACCATCACTTACCCCAGAAAAAGGCATTAGCGAAAAGAGGAATATCGTTACGTCTCAGCAGTGCCATGGATTTAACACTGAAAGGGTGGCCTGTATTCGATGGAGCGCCTTTGCACACCAAACCACCAGACGTTCATCACCGGGAGGGAGGTATCACGAGTGGATGGTGGACGCCTTCTACTTACCACCTTACTAAATAAACAGTAAATAAATAATAAGTCAGTAACAACGACAATATTGAACCATAAAAAGCGAAGGTCGGAGAAAGAGAAGGAAGGGGGGAGGGTGAAGGAAGTGTGTAAAATACGGAAGTGAACGCTAGGTTAAAAAATGGTAAGGCAAGCGAAGGGCAGAACAATAGTGTAACGCATCGCAACACATCCAGTCCACGGTGACCATAACTCTCTCTCTCTCTCTCTCTCTCTCTCTCTCTCTCTCTCTCTCATCTTCTGGGGATCATCTCATGTTTTATTCTTGCTCTCGCCTATTATATCGCCTTGTTCCTGCACGATATACTCGTATATACCGGTAACGAGAGAGAGAGAGAGAGAGAGAGAGAGAGTAATTCTAGTAAAAGTAACCAGAGAGAGAGAGAATGAGTAATGAGTAATTCTAGTAAAAGTAACCAGAGAGAGAGAGAATGAGTAATGAGTAATTCTAGTAAAAGTAACCAGAGAGAGAGAGAGAGGTTGCAAGCACTCAGAGAAAAGAACCAGAAAACGAGCGAAATTTGAAACACGCTTGTCTGTTGCTATGAACGTTGGTCATGGCGGCCTACATAACCCCCTGTAATTTCCCTCACTGGCAGCCACGCGCGTCATACCACCCCTCACCCGCGTCAACAAACCCGGTATTAGCCAGATAACACCAGGACCCCCCGATAATAGCCAGGAAATTACCCCCATCACCAGCGTAGATTTTGTTGGTGTAGCCGACCTAACGTTACTGGGTATTTGAAATATTCCCGCCAACAAATTGAAGTGCATGTTATTTTTTTTCTCATTAATAGGATTTGTTTTACCGGGAAATATGACACATGAGTAATTTCTTGTCAAAATTAAGACACTGGAGAAACTATTAAGCACCCGAGAGAGAGAGAGAGAGAGATTGAACCGCAGTCGACAGATAACAGGACGGATGCCCCCGACTGTAAGCAGGAAATTACCTCCAGCCCCTTTGCGTCATCACCTTTGCCTATATTTCGTTGGTATAACCGACCGACGCAGCGTGTTTAGTAAGGTATTTTCCCGCCAAAAAATTGATTCACCATTTCGTATACGTTGCCTAAGATTCACAAATAACTTTCGTATTCCTTGGCCAAGATTCACAAAGAAAGTCACGATAGTTTTTTCATTGGCATCTCTAATATGCTTTTTTTTTTTTTTTTTTTTTTTTTTTTTTTTTTTTCCGCAGGAAGGATAGGGATAGTGCATAATCCTACCGGGTTTGTTGTCTGTCCCACAAAAAGATACTTAGTTCATGGTTTTCTCTTGAACACAACTAAACCGTCACTGGCCAGACAAAGCAGGAAGGGTCTGATAGTAACCAGGAAGTGACCAGCATCCCTTGTGTATTAGCATGGCAACAGAGCATTATAGACTTCAGCTGGGGTAACCGCTTCCGCGTATGTTGAATTTTTCCGCCAAAAGAGTGACACGTTTTCCTGTTCTGACAGGCATCATGACGTCCTTTCGTAATTTGCTTTTCTAGGGAGACCGGGCGATATGGAGAGATTTTGCGCTTTTTCCTGTCCATTCCTACAAAAATATACGTCGTACCTATGCACTAAGTTGCCTTCCATAAAATTAGTACGATTTACAGTATGTCAGGAAGAGAGACGCATGAGAATATTCTGCACTCTTTTCCTTGTCCACTTATCAGACAAACTTAGTATTGTACATAGAAGCGTTAGATAGACGGGTATAGGGAAAAGAACATATCAGGGACTAACGAGATAACACTGGAAGGGATGATCACTAATGACTACCTCTTCATTAACACTTATAACTAATCTCTTCAACCCGATGACGTATTTCGTACTGAAGGTGTTATAGTTCGTCCCAATTAACCCCATGAGTTTAATAAAATCGTTTGGGATAAATAAAAGTAATCTGATTGAAGCGGTTAATTGAGGGTCACGGGGCAAGTGTGACATCATACTGTATGCCTGTACTGAGTGACGTCAGATGGCTTTGCATCATTGCCCATTCAACAACAGGCATGAGGGGTGGTGGTGATGGTGGTCAGGTGGTAGAGGAGGTGACTGCCGAATGTTAGATGGAAAGAGATCCGGATTGGAGCATGGGGTTGTTTGAAGATGTGAATTTCGTCATTTTGCCATCCCCAAAAGGATCGCATCCATTTTAGGCCAAGCCAGACTTCTCTCGGCTAGGGGGGTTAGAGATAGGCTTCATTCAGTACTAGAGACCCTAAGTTAATATAATCGTGTGAAGATATGAATGAAGTAAGGACAAGAGACTAAATATAATCGTCTGTTAAGAATAAAATCTGACATTGTAACGAACGGTTTAATAATGCAGGCTCAGATTATGACGTCATTGTTAACCCCGTCTGTCAGATGATGTTTTGTGTATTTAAAGTAGTTAATTATTTTTGTTTTCTAACCGCCGGTCGCTTTTTAACAGCCTAGGAGAAACTTGTCAAATTGGAGGGGTTAGATGTAGCCGTCATTAATTTAACTATTAAATTGAATACTAACGTGTGGTAGGAGAGAGAGAGAGAGAGAGAGAGAAGCATTAAGGGCATCGCAGGGAAGTGATTGTTACGGGAAAGATTGTCACTAGATTGATTGTGACGTCACTAGATTCTGACGTCACTGGTGATGCCTAGTGAGTGGCGCACAAACCGGAGGAAATCAGTGCTCATTTCCGGTGCTTATAAATGGTGCACTTTTAGAATGACGCCTTATTTCAACCTCTTCACCTCTCCTCTTACATCACCTTAACCCCTTCACAACGGTGGCCTCTTTTGTAGTCTTGTTATTGGGCTTATAGAAATGGAATAGGAGTTAAATAAAGCCTTCAGTAACCAGTGCAGTACCGCGGCGCTTACCTAACCTGGATACAACAGGCTGGAAATAATAAGAATAACGGGAGGGGGGGAATCGCCGTGGGATTGAAGGGGTTTGTCATTATTTTGTTCCTGCTAGTGCCAGACAATTTTACTCTAATTTTGGTAAGTTGTTTTCGCGCTAGAGGGGTTTGAAACGTTACCCACTGATTTCAAGGTGGTATTGACAGAAAACAAAATGAAAGGGGGAACGGTAGAGAGGAAAGTGGGATAGGAAAACTGTTAAAATGGAGGAATGAAAATAGGGAGAATGGGAGAGGAAAGAGATTGGAAAAAACTGTTAGCGCGAGAGGATAAAAAAACAGGAGAGGGATTGGGAGAGAGGAAAGGGGGATAGAACGAAGGACTGAAGAGATTTAAAAAAAAAAAAAAAAGAAAGGGAGGGAAAGAGATAAATGAAACTGGGTATACACTCGTCCGGTGCTTTCCAGACTCGTACCATACTAGTCTTAGGTCTGTATTTAAAGGGGCATAGAAGGTTTCCGAGCATCACTTCCTTACCGAGTTATTTTAGGTATTACATCTTGGTATTCTTTTTTATGTTGCTGATACCTTTTTAATTAATATAGATATGAGTACAGTTAAAGACAAATATTTTTCCATTTGTCTGAACAAAATTTACAGCTGACGAAACACAAAGAAATCCTGTTTCAAATATAACACGTGTCATAGACGGTTCGACTTTTCCGCCATGTATTAGTCAGACCTAGTTAGATGCTGGTACTTGTTTCTCTGTCTACATCAGTAATATACAAGAGGCTATTGATGTGATTATGAGTACAGTAAATCGCTAAGGAAAATGTGTTACAAAGGCTACATAACCACACAGAGTAAGATCCGCACGGCCATACGCAGTCATTTTATAGGTTCTATGCCGAATATTGTGGTCCATATCAAGGTATTCATAGCTCCGGAAATACTCGTGGTACAAGTAGGCGGACGTAATCTCAGTGTTGCACAGTAGTTCTTACGGAAATACATAGCGGGTAGGTATCTAATCAAGGTGTAATCTTGAGAAATATCTAATCGAGGAGCAGTCTTGAGAAATAGTACAGTATTACCCAAGGAAATATAACGTGAAGCTGGTGGTGTTTCCTTTATTTCATTCCTGCCACTACCAGACGAGTGTATTTTGATTAGAAGAGCCTCCTTGTAGGGAAGCGGCAGTGAAGGCTGTAGTTAACCACAGCTGTCCACACCACCATCATCACAGCTACCACCACCACCACCATCATCACAGCTACCACCGCCACCACTATCATCACAGCTACAGCCATCACCACCACCATCATCATCACAGCTATCATCACCACCACCATCATCACAGCTATCACCACCACCACCATCATCACAGCAACAACAACCACCATTATCATCATCACAGCTGTCACCACCACCACCATCATAATCACAGCTATCATCACCACCATCATCACAGCTAACATCACTACCACCATCTTCATCACAGCTATCATCACCACCACCATTATCATCACAGCTATCATCACCACCACCATTATCATCACAGCTATCATCACCACCACCATCATCACAGCTATCATCACCACCATCTTCATCACAGCTAACATCACCATCACCATCATCATCACAGCTATCATCACCACCTCCATCATCACAGCTATCATCACCACCACCATCATCACAGCTATCATCACCACCACCATCATCACAGCTATCATCACCACCACCATCATCACAGCTATCATCACCACCACCATCATCACAGCTACCATCACCACCACCATCATCGTCACAGCTATCATCACCACCACCATTATCATCATAGCTATCATCACCACCACCATCCTCACAGCTATCATCACCACCACCATCATCGTCACAGCTATCATCACCACCACCATTATCATCACAGCTATCATCACCACCACCATCCTCACAGCTGTTATCATTAGCAGCATCGTCATCAAAGCTAACATCACCACCACCACCATCATCGTCACAGCTATCATCACCACCATCATCATCGTCATAGCTGCCACCACCATCACCATCAGTTCGAAATCTATCATCAAAGCTACCGATAAAAATATCGTCTGGAAATAGCAAGAAATGTAGCTGTAAATTTCACCCTTTATAGTTATAGGTGATGGTCAGGGATGGTATTGTAAATCTTATTCTGCTAGGTTCTGTGTGCTTGTGCTTGAGTTGCTTTCTACTGCTTGGAGTGTGTGTGTGTGTGTGTGTGTGTGTGTGTGTGTGTGTGTGTGTGTGTGTGTGTGTGTGTGTGCAGTTTTCGACATATCCTGTTTGCATGTGAATCTCTGGAGCTGCGTTTACATTCTCTCTCTCTCTCTCTCTCTCTCTCTCTCTCGTTATCAGAGCCAACACAGTGGCCGGATGTCATAAACGCTTGTCGGGAGGAGGGGGTCTTAATCTGAGACACACACACCACGAGAGAGAGAGAGAGAATCTTACAAATTTAGTACATACCCAGCAACATGTAGGCTCTCTCTCTCTCTCTCTCTCTCTCTCTCTCTCTCTTTCTCTCTCTCTCTCTCTCTACGTTGCTCGCTGTACTGTACTTAGTGCCGTAATATCGTTAGTTCTAGAGATTCCGTAGCACCTCTTCTGGATAATATATTTGACACACTACTCTTCAGTATCCTCCATTGTGTTAACGATGCAAACACATTCCACTACAGTCCTGACGGACCTAGGTTCGAATCCCGGCTGGGGCAGGGAACAGTTTAAGGATTTGAATTTCATTAAATCAGGCTTTACTGATCTACCAGTAGACCCGCCGACATGTCGTATAAATACCTCCACTAATACCAATACACCAGTCCTGCATGAGACAGCCCTAGCATGTATTCAATATGGACGGTGGGTGTTAGCGCCGAAGTGGTGACATGTAGAGGTGTATGATATGTAGGAGGACTGCTGGGCCTTGATAGCAGGCTGTGAAGCCTATGCCCAGAGTCGGACACATAAAAAAAAAAAAAAAAAAAAAAATCTTGGTTTCACACAAAACATTTATATGAGGCACTGCTGATACCCATCTTGTTAATCCAGGTTAAATAATGGATTAGGGGAGGAAATACTTTTGATGTTAGCCTGAATATAATATTAACGCAGATACACAGACCGCAACGAAAGAATGAAATATGATTGTGTTGATAAAAAGAGGCTTTTTATTATATAACTTTATTTTTAGCTGTTTCACTCATTATTGGGGAAATTTGTCTCGATGCTGTCACCTCCAGATACTTTACGCCATTCGACTCCGTTTTGGGGTGTCCGGGTAGAGTGTGTGTGTATTTGTGTGTGAATTGGTCGGTGTGTATGGGTGTGTGTGAGTGTGTACGTATGAGCGGCATATGAATGTATTTATGCGTGACTGCTTACATGGGAGTGTATGTGTATGTATGTGCGAATGGTTGTGTGCGTGGGAATAAAATTTTGTCATGTTTACTAACGTCAGAACGATTATGAGAGCGCTTCTGTTGCGCGCGCGTGCATGTGTGTATGAAAGAGAGAGGGTTGGTGGGAGCGTGACTCAAGGCGATGTAATTGTGTTATTCTGGCGCTGACGTTGCTCTCCCTTGCTCGCTTGTTTCCTGACGGAGAGAGAGAGTGAATTTTTCGTGTTACCCTGCTGTAATGAGCATACTCGTAGTTAAGCCAAAGTTACGTACTGCTTGCGATAATGGTTAAGTACCGGTGGCGGTATAAAGTGGAAGGAGTCTTACACTAAACGATGGTACCGGTAGTAGTTGTAGTAACTGTAGTAATAGTACCGTAGCAGTAGAAATACTCGTAGCAGTAATTGTGATGGTTGAGCCTCCAGTGGTCGGATCTGCCTTTCGTTCTGAGGTATATAGGTTTAATCCCACCTAAGGGTGGATATTAAAGACAGTGTAGTTGTATGCCCTTCCATGCATCCGGACGTGTCTGCGGCCTGTCGAAGTTCCCACGACGACATACGATCTGACACAGTCACTCCAGCATGATACATTTTCACATAGACCTACCGGGACCTTACATTCCAGGTTTTCACGTCCATACCCATGCATAAGGCAGTGGGTGGGGTCGGGTCACTCTGTAGTATGACAAAGTACCGGTAGTGCTTCCCTCCGACTAGTTTCTGCACAGGACTTGTATGAAACTGGCCTTGATCCTGTACAATCTTGTCCAGCTGTCCGGCCGTGTCTGTTACATACTGGTACAAAATTGCTTCAGTACTTAAGTCATAGCCAGTAGTAGGTGGCAGGCATAGACACTGATAATGATGAAACCATGATATGAAAAAAGAAAAAGGAGTGTTCTAATCAGTGGTGGTGGTGGTGGTAGTAGTGTTACTGTAGTAGTAGTAGTTGTAGTAGAAGTAGCAGCAGTAGTATTTGTTGTATATGATGACGTAAATACCTAACGAAGGCAAATTTTACATTGGTGTGTATGAGAGAGAGAGAGAGAGAGATTTTCTTGGAAGTGCGTGTACACCGGAAAAACGCTGACGCCAAGAGCAACATTCCCCCTCCACTTTTATCCTATTTTGTGTCAGGAATAGACCAGCTCTCCTATTGTCCTTACACAGATCTTTTATGGCGAATTCCGGATGAGTCGTCTTTTTTTTTTGGGGGGGGGGGAGGGAAGGGGGAATTAATTATGCTGTGTTGTACATGGCGTCACGTGCATTTCTTTGTTTTCATCTTTTTTCCTCCTCCTCCTCCTCCTCGTCATCATCATCATCAGCAGTATATTATTATTGTTATTATTATTATTATTATTATTATATTACAGTATCGTAGTTGCTGTTGTTATTATTTGTTATTATTATTACTGAATCAGAATCGAAGTCTGAAGTTACAGTTACCGTAGTAAGACCTGGTTTAACAGAGAAAGAGAGAGAGAGAGAGAGAGAGAGAGAGAGAGAGAGGACAAAAGAATAGGTACAGGGATGTTATTAACGCCTGTAATAAGTCTCTCCCCATTGAGACAGGAATAAGAGATGAAATGACTTAGGCACCTGGGAAGTCGTTGTAGTAGTAGTTGTTGTCGTAGTAGTAGTAGTAGTAGTAGTAGTTGTCGTAGTCTTAGCAGCAACAGTAGGAGTAGTAGTAGCAGGTAATGATTGGATTATATTGGCACTTTTTCTGAGTGTAGAAATTGTTAGGTGTCCAAATATTATTTCTTGTGCTAGCACTATTAGTAGTTGCCTTTGGTTCCTTCTTCGCATATTAATAATAAAGGTAGTAGTTGTGGTGGCGATGGTATCCTGTATAGCCTAATTAGTAGTAGATAGTATTAACAATGGCGAAATCATAGTAGCCTAGTAGCAGCATGAGTAGTAGTAGTAGAAGTGCAGAAACTGATTGTTGTTATAGTTTTACCGCGGTGGCTTTTATGAATGATTTTGCTTTGTTCGTTGCGTGTTGTTATTTACCAGCAAACATGATAAAAACAGATATATTAAATTACCTGTAACCTTGTATTTTTCACAGCCCCACCAGATTTATGTTTGAAGAGGAAAAAATGGTATAAACCGTTTTTCATTTGCAATAGTCCTGTGAAGGTCATAAAAATACTGTAATTGAAATTCTGTCGCGGAAACTTTCATGTGTGCGTGTGTGTGTCACTGTGTAGCCTGTGTGCGTGATGGTTTGTGCCTCTGTGTCTGTGTGTGTATGTGTGTGTGTGTGTGTTGATGTAAATTGGGATTAGCCTATGCTGGTGTGTTGCGTATGAAGCCTACGTGAAAGTCTGTGTCTGTGCGTGCGTACGTGTGTGTGTGTGTGTGTGTGTGCGTGTAGTGGAAATTCCCGTGAGAGAGATCCAATGTTGTGTTTTGTCGCACGTAATTTTGTTCACAGCTGTAGGAGCACGTGGTATTGTTAACATCACTGGTTACACGGGGTCCTGGTTACATTGTAAGTTGCACGTGGCTTTGTTTACATCACTGGTTACACGTGGTTTTGTTTACATAAGATACACGTGGTTTTGTTTACATCACTGGTCTCATGGTTTTGTTTACATCACTGGTTACACGTGGTTTTGTTTGCATCACTGATTACATGTGTTCTTGTTTACATCACTGGTTACACGTGGTTTTGTTTACTTCACTGATATCACGTGGGTTGTTTACATCACATCATTTTTTTGTTTTGTTTACATCAGTGGTTACGCATGATTTTGTTCACATAACATTCGTGGTTCTTTACATTACTAGTTATACGTGGTTTTGTTTACATTACAGTACACGTGGCATCATTTACATCACTGGACACGTGCTCGTGGGTTTCATCACTGGACACGTGCTCTTCGATTTCATTACTTGTCACGTGCTTTTTTCATCACCTGTCACGTGCTTTTGTTTTCATCACGTGTTTACCGGTATTTCGGCCTTGGTGACTCGTGCCTGTGTTGTCGTCTATGGAATCTGTATTTCGCTATTAATTTCTTGTTACCGTCGTCATTGTTTTCTAGCTTGGTAAAAATCTCGAGCATAAGAGAAGATTGAATAATTATTTTCTCATAGATTATCGTAGCATATTGTTGTACTGTATATAATAGTAATAACTTCTGATGTACGGGTAATAATAATACCGTATAATAAAATGACAGTGTAATGATCGGAGGAAAGACCGTTATCTACCCTACGTGTTGTATGAAGTAACTGAAAGGGACAGGAGTGTGATGCTGGAGACCGCTCTTGGTACTGTCTTAAACATGTGGCGGTCCTTCCACCCAGCACTTGTGTTGTAAGCAGCCTCGTAAATCTCTTGGAACAGAAAGGAGACACTATCCGATACCAGGGACTTTCTTCACTTTAGATTGTTTTGCCATAATGTTATTATGCCTTTCCTTTATAATGTTGCCCGTGGCAGTATCAACTTTTAAAGGCTTTCGTTCAGAAAAATACAAAATACGGACACATATGGATATTAGCAGAAGCATGTAAATAAAGTCAGGGAAGCAGTCTAAACAAAGTAAATATGTACTCGTTATAATGCAGACGTACAGACGAATGCAAACACAAAAGAAACAAAAACGTACGAGTAACCTATATTCGGCACAAAAACTAAGGACAAATGAATAAGCACATCCTCGTGTGTGTGTGTGTGTGTGTGTGTGTATATATATATATATATATATATATATATATATATATATATATATATATATATATATATATAACAAGGAGAGAGAGAGAGAGAGAGAGAGAGAGAGAGATGTGGTCTCCCCTCCTCCCACGGGATGTAACCCCTTTCCTGACACCTGTTGCACCTTCATCGCTACACCACCACACCCTCCCTCCCTCCCCCTTCCTTGCCTCACAACACACCCTGCCTGCCCTGTCCCTCCCGCCTCAGCACACCACACCCTCCCTGTTCCTGCATCACTGTACACACTCTCAACCCTTTTGACTTGACTTTACAGTTCACCTCCGCAAAATACATAAATACAAGTCATAAATCGTATCATAGTAGAACTTGCAGTAGGAGTAGCTGTAGTAATAGTAGTAGTAATAATAATAATATAGAGTTAATACGTAGCCTGCACGGTAGACTGCATACGAATTTATAGTTTCTGGTGGTTTACCTCTCTCTCTCTCTCTCTCTCTCTCTCTTGTCATGGACTTGGGTTTTCACTTCCACCTATCTCTTCCTGTCTTGCCATCTGTTTAATTAAGAACTGATTGTGTGTGTGTGTGTGTGTGTGTGTGTGTGTGTGTGTGTTGAGTGAGAGAGATAGTATTAAAATTAAGCTTATGGTATAGGTACCGTGTGCAGGTAGGTGGGTAAAGAAAGCAAGTATGTAAGTAGGGATTGGTAAACAAGTAAGACGGTAGGCAGTAAGTAGGCAAAAGAAGTAGGTAGGTAGGTCGATGTTGTAGGTAGACAGATTAGTAGGTAGGTGTAAGTAGTTGGTAGGTAGGGAGTTTTGGGAAGTAGGTAGGTAGATATTGGGGATATCGAGTATGAAGGTAAGTAGGAAAGTAGGACATGTAAGTATAAGGAGAGACAGGGAAACAGGTATTGTCAGTAGGTATGTAAGTAAATTCAGGAAGTAGACAAGGACGCAGGGAAATGGGAAAGTATCTTGGATGTAGACTGATGGCTAGGGAAAGGCAGTCGGCTGGTGGGTAGGTCGGGATATGAGTGTGTAAGTAGGTATGTAGGAAGTAGACAGATTGGTAGGGAGGCAGGTATTAGGTAGGTAGGTAGACTGGCAAGGACACACACACACACACACACACACACACACACACACACACACACACACACACACACACACACACACACACACACACACACACACACACACACACACACACACACACACACACACGTCTACCTTGACACTTCTACACGGGCGCCTGTGTCCACTGTTCCCTCCCCCTCCCTCACTCCCTCTTCCCTTCCAAGTCATAAACCACTCCTCCTCCTTTTTTTCTTCTTCTTGTCCTCTCTTCTTCCTTTGTCTTCATCTTCTTTCTCTTCCTTTTAATCCTTCCTCTTCCTCTTCATCCTTTTTTCTCCTCTTTTCCTTATGTCTTTCCTTTTCATTCTCATTATCTTTGCTTCATTTTTAATCTCTTTCCTCTTCCTTTTCCTCCTAATCGTTGCATCTTTTCTTCTTTCACGCTCCCCATCCAAGTCTTCTTCTTCCTCCTCCTCCTCCTCCTCCTCCTCCTCCCCTCCTCTTCCTCTTGTTTCCCTCTTAATTACTGTGTCAATTTCTTTCAGTTTATGCCTCCTTTCCTTGTATTGTATCTCTTCACTCTTTTTCCATCCTTCATGTCTTTCCCCTCTTTTTCTCTTCCCCCCTTCCCCTCTCTCTTCTCCCCAGTCTTTTCTCTCTCCTCCCTCTCCCCTCTGTCATGTGCGAGAATTCGTCCATTTCATTTTCTTATTCCTCTTCTGAAGTTCTGCCTCATATCTCTCTCCTCTCTCTCCCCCCCTTTTTTTGTCTGCCCTGGTTCCCCCCCTCTCTTTCTCTCTCTCTGTGCTTTCATCCTTTCTCCCCTCCCGAATTTTTCTCCCTGTCTCCACACCTCCATTCTCTTTCTCTAACACCTTATTCTTTTTATTTAGTTCTTTGTCCTTCGCTTTTGTCTTTACTCTCCTCACAGTTTCTCGCATTCGTTGTTTTTATTTTCTTATTGCCTCTCTTCCTTACTTTCTGTCCTTTTTCTTGTATATATGTTCTTTGTTTTATAGTTTTATTTTACTGTGTTTTGTATTTGCTTCATTGTATATTCCATCTTCCTTCTGTCCTTCACCACTTTTTATCATCTCATATTTTTTCTTCTTCGCTTCACTCTTATGTTCCTTCCTTCCCTGTGTTCTCTTCTCGTCTCTTCTCTTCTGTTCCTTCCCTCTCTCCTTCCTTCCTTCCCTCCATCCTCTCTTCATATCCTCTTCTCTTCCGTTTCTTCTTACCTTTCTTCGCCTCTCCTCTCTCTTCCCTTCTTTCTACTCCTCTCCCCACCTCACGTCTGTTCTCTTTCTTTTCTCTTCTCTTCTCTTTTCTTCTGTTCCTCCCTCCCTCCTGTTTCTTATTCCTCTGTCTTTGTATTCCGTTCTTTATCCCATGTCATTTTTTTTTCCTTGACACCATTTAGAGTCCCTCCTTTGCGTTGTGCAGTATTCGGTATTGTGTTCCTTGGCTGTTTATATTATTTCTTACACTTTATCTGTCTTGTTTGCGTCTTCCTTTATTTCATTCTCCTTTCATCTGTGCTCTCTTCTTTTTTTTTTTTTTTCTTCACTTCTCTGTCAGCTCGTTTCATTTCTCCTCCTTTCCCCTCTCCTCTCATTTTCTTATCCGATCTAATCTATTCTCTTTTCTCCTGTCTCCTCTTCTCGCCCTCCTCACCTGTCCTGTCCTCTCCTCTTCTTTTTTTCTCCTCTATCGTCTCGTCTCATCTTTTTCTTCTCTTCTGTTCTCGTCTTGTCATGTCTCTCCTTTCATTCCCTCTCTCCTCTTTCTCTCATACTTTCGTCTTCATCCTTTGCTTTCGTCTTTCACTTTTCACAGTTTATGTATTTATTCTCATTTTCTTTCCCCTGTTCCTTCCTTTCTTCTCTTTGTTTCGTCTTCATATTTATTTTTTTTTTCTGCATATTTATTTCTCTTCATACTGCCATCTTGTTAACTTATCGTGCCTTCTTTCTGTTTACCTTCCTTCTCGTCTGGTCTCTTCTCTTTTTCTTTCCCTTACTCTTATCTTCTCCTCTCCTGCCCTCCCTCTTCTCTTCTCCTCTCCTCTCTTCTCTTCTCTTCTCTTCTCTTTTCTCCTTTCCTCTGTCCTCTTCTTTCATCTCTTGTTTGCCTCTCTCTTCCCATCTATTTGCCTCTCTCTTCTCTTTTCTCTTCTCTTCTTTCTTCTATTCCTCCTCTCTCTCCCCCACACCTCTACATTTATTTTATACCATGTTTTTGTCATGTCATCCTTCACAGTTCTCTCTCAAGCACTTTATGTATTTAATCATTTGTTGTCTTACGTCCGTTTTTTTCTTTCCTTTATCCTTCTTAACTCCCTTCTTGGATTTTCTCTTTTCTTCTCCTCTCTTGTTTCGTTTTTATCAGCCTTTCTCATTTCTCCGTCTGTCCTCTTTGGTTTTTTCCCTCTTGTCTTCTCTTCTCTGTTGCCTCTCTCCTAACTTTCATCCCTGTTTTCCTCCTTTCTCCTCTTCTGTGTCTTCCTTCTCATTCTTCCTTTGTATTGTGTAGTTTTCTCTTCTCTTTTTTCGTCCTCCATTCATACCCTTTCTCCTTAATTCTTCTTTCCTTCCTGCCCTCAACTCCTCTTTCCTTCCTTCCCTCCTTTCTTCTCTTCCTTCCTTCTTATTCTTTCCTCTCCTTCCAACCCTCTTCTCTTCTTTTCCATCCTCTGTAATTTCTCATCTCCGCTCTTGCTATCTCCCCTTCCTTTCTTCCATCCTTCCTTCCTTCCTTCCTTCCTTTTTTCCTTCCTTCCTTCCATCCCTCTTTCTCTTCATCCTCTTCCCTTTCCCCATCCAGACCCCTTCTCTCTCTCTCTCTCTCTCTCTCTCTCTCTCTCTCTCTCTCTGTCTCCTCTCTTCTCTCCATTTCTCCCTTCCTTCACTCCTTCATTTTTTCTTCCTTCTCCTCCTTCGCCTTAGCCCCCCCTTCCCCTCCCCCAGTGCCCCCCTTGTTTTTACTTCGACAGGGTAATTTCCCCCGGGCTTCCCCTCCCCTTCCTTCCCCTTACTCTTTCCTTCGATTTTCCCCTCTTCCTTCTCTTCCCCCTTAGTTCTTCCCTATTTCTTCTTCGCTTTTTCCCTCTTCCCTTTCTTCTGTTCCTCTGCTTCTCCCCTTTTCCTTCTCTTCCCTCCCCCTTGTTTCCACCTTCGCCTTTTCTCTGCCCTTCTCTTCCTCCTTGTTTTCCCCACCTTCATTATGTCCCCGTTGTCTCTAACCTCGATCTTCCCCTCACTCCCCTTTCTCCTTCTCCTCCTCCTCGCATTTCCCTTTCTTCTTTTCCGCGATACTTCTTCCCTCCTCCTTCTCTTCCCCCCTCGCCTTTTTTTTTTCCTCTTCCCTCAGTACCTCATTGCCTTTTCCCACTTTCTTCTCCCCTCTTCCTTCCTTTCCTCCTTGTTTCTACCCTCGATATTCCCCTCTTCTGTCCATTCCATTTGTCTGTTCTTTTCCACGCCTTTCTTCCACTCTCGTCGGTCTTATATCATCCTAATTTTCCTTTTTCTTTCCCCTCCCTTCCCATCCTCCCCTTACCTTCCTCTTCCATACCCATCCTTCCTTATCCTACCTACGGCTGCTGCTTGGGCTGTGATGGAGGATGGATTCAGAGAGAGAGAGAGAGAGAGAGAGATGCAACACTGGAATGAACAGACAAGTAGAATGAATTCAGAGAGGAATTGATGATACTAATAGCCTCTGATTCCACCCTGCTTACATGTGTTAGTGAGAACCCACACACACACACACACACACACACACACACACACACACACACACACACACACACACACACACACACACACACACACACACACACACACACACACACACACACACACACACACACACACACACACACACACACACAAAATGAGATCAGGAACTACACATCACTGTTGCGAACAACTTCTTCAGATGACGGAGTTTCAAATGTTATTCTTGCTCTATGCTGACGATTTTATTCACTTTAGGACAGACTTCTTCAAACTGGTTAGGATTCACTGACTACATAATTTTGAGAGGCCTATTTTGCGTTGAATGAAATTATCTGAAAGTACCATGAATAACCTCCCCCACCACCAGAAAAAAATCTTGAAGTTAAGGTCCCCTCTGAAGTCAGCAATTGAGCAGGACTGAAGAAAACACGGAGTTGGTGCAGCACGCCGAGTCTCTGAGAAGCGCATTTACCTGGAAGAATAATGTGGTCGTTCAGTGATAAATCGTGTGTGTGTGTGTGTGTGTGTGTGTGTGTGTGTGTGTGTGTGTGTGTATGTGTGTGTGTGTGTGAGAGAGAGAGAGAGAGAGAGAGAGAGAGAGACGCCGATGCTTCTGGGAAATGATGAAGGATTTGTGCTGTTGGCGTTCAGGGGCTAAACTAACAGAGGTTGTGATGAGTTGCAGGATCTTGCAGACTTGAGGTTGGGGGACATTGACTCTTTCAGTATGGTGACGTTTTTTTTCATTCTTGGTGTTACCACTCGATTTTACTCAGCTTAGAGGAGACGTGTAGCAGCGACGAGGTTAATGAAGGGTATATTTGATTCTCGTGGATGGGACAGTACATACACAGCCCACATACATCCCTGCCTTCCTTTTTCCTTTGTCCTCCCCTCTCTCTCGTCTCCATCAGCTTATTCATCTATCTATCCCTCTCTCACTCTCTCTCTTTCCCTCCCTCCGTCTACAGAATATATTAATCAATCCCTCCTCCTTGTCTCCCTGTCTTTCTCCCCCCAACCATCTATCATGTCCTTCCCTCCATGTCTCTCCTTCCTCCCATCCATCCATCAGTCCGTCCCTCCCCGTCTCCCCCTCCGTCCTTCCATCTATCGCTGTGTCCCCGGGCCTGCCTCCCTGCCACCTGCTCAGTGAAGCGTACAGCATAGCACCAGAGGCCTTCACTCCTGGCCCACTTCCTCCATACCTCCCTCTTTTCTCATTCTTCCTTCCTTTATTCCAGCATCATTCCTCCTTCCTTCCATCTGTGCCTTCTTTCAGTATCATTCCCTCCCCCTGCCCTCCCTCCAGTGTCATTCCTTCCTCCTTCTCTCCCTCCCACCCACCAGTATCATCATTATCAGTCTTGCCTCCTTTCCTCCGTGTCATCCTCCAGTCACTCCTCACCGTTTCCTTCCTTCATTCCCTCCATTATCACTCTTTGTTTCTTTCATCCATCTGTCCATCCTTTCCTATCCCTTCTTTTCTCCACTCTCCCAGCTCGTTGCCTATTCTTCCTCCCCTCCCCACTAGCCTCCCTCCCCTCTTCCTCCTCCCCCTCCCTGCTGGACTCTCCCTCCCTCCTTCTCGCCTCATTCCTTCATTTTCAAGGAAATGAACGGAAATAATCTCCTTGTTCCTCCTCCTTCCTCCCTCCATCCATCATGATCTCTTGGAACTTCTTCGTGTTTCATTTAGGCTAGTTCTCCCTTCACTTTTTTTTTTTTTTTCCCCGTTACCACCAGTTCCCAGGTGCCATCCTTCTCCTTTCTTCCACACTTGTAGATTTCCATCCCTTCCTCAGTGTTTCACTTCTTTCTCAACTGTTTCAGCCTGTTTCATTCCTTCATCTTTCATCCTTCCTTCTTTCCCTTTCTTCCTTCCTTCTTTCTTGCCTCTGTTCCCTCACTCATGTTCCCTCGTTTCGTTTCTTCCCCCCATATTCGCCCCTTCCTTCCATCCTCTAATGTATCCTAACCTGCCAGATGCTGTTAATTGACGTAGGACACCATCTAAATTAATACTAAAGAGGTTTCTGAAGATTACATTTACCCCCCAGTTCGAAAAATCACATTAGTCGAATGTGATCCTGTAGGAATGACAAGAATTGAGGTGTTGGTAGGGATTTTCTGGTACTGTTGGTCATCTTGAATTGGTGCCGTGAGATGTCGTGGTGAAGGTGAGGTGTGAGGTATTGGCTACACCTGAGTTACGGTACCTACGTCGTTTATACCTGTGTCCTTGTGGTCTCTCGGCCAGGTGGTCCGGCCTTCTTACGTAGTGGCAGAAGTGTCCAACCCATTATTTATTTATTTATTTATTTTATTTTTTTATAACCCAAGATTTAATAATTTCCACCCAAAGTGTCCCAGTGTGCCATATCCGTTTTTACTTTTCCTTGGCCTGAAATTCGTACCGTAGCTCTCCATCTTTAATACTGAGTCGTAGCAAGAGATTAGCGGTAACCCTTGAATATGATGCCTGTCACGAGTATGTGCAATGGAAAGTATACAGAGCCACAGTAATGTCTCATTCTGCCGCTGACCTACGTGAAAAAAGCAGCAAAAGGACATACATCTGTGCTGGGTTGATGGACTATTGTATTGTATACGAGTAGTGCAAGTTGGGATAATTGCGCTTAGCCTAATGATATTTACTAAGAGAATTATTTTTATTTATTATCAGATGGAATGAAGGGTTCATTACTATTTTTCGACCGTGTTGCAAAACGTAATTACAAAATAAAAATGCAACTTTATGTTAAAATGCAGTACATAAGAAAAAAAAAATCAATGGGAGAGGCCTTTCTATTTTTATGTTGATGCATAACGCACCTGCTGAGGTTTCATTGGGTTCATTACATTGGTTTTCATCGTCACAACTCCAGAAAATAATTTTTCATAGGTAGTGATGAAAAAAAAAAAACACGTTCTTTTTTTAAATACTTTTTTTTTTTTTTTAACGAGTTGAAAAAAAAACGTGTTTTCATCGTTTTTTTTTTAATAGGCAAAATTATTTCCTTTAAAGGTTATTACAGGAATTTACAGCAATATAAGAGTTCCTTAAGCCAATCTAGCTTATGTGTAATAGAATTAGAACCATTTGAACTACTGATATACTTAATTGTACATGATGCAACCAAATTATATTTTAATAGATAACCTGTTTAATAATATACAAGTTATGCAACACACTTCTACATACTCTTATTTCTTTTTCCCTAATCAAAGATATAAGAGATTGTTGTAGCTCCCTGCCCTATCTTTGTTACATTATAAATGGTAAAGATCTTGTTTACTTTTTTTGTACTTACAGTACTCTAGAGGTCCTTTGTACAAAAACGATACAGCTTGAGCCTTGGGCTGAAGCAATATTATTAAATAATTACGGTCATGGGAACAAGAATTAAGAAAGGAGTAAAGAAATTTCACTGTGGTTATAAGGTTTAAGGCAGTCAGTTATCAAGCCTGAAGGTCAGACTCGTCAGAGGTTCTAGTCCTGACTCCTGGCCCTGCCACCTCCTCTAACGTGGAGTAGGAAACTTGGTTAATTTCTTGCAAATTTTGGAATACATAAACACCTTGTCAACACAGTTCAAACAGGTTACAGGGGAAATATGTATTGTATTTTTACTCTTTCCAGGACTGTCAGAATGTTTGACTAATGTCTGACGCCCAAAATATGAACTTTTGGCACAGAAAATGGTATAAGAATAATCATAATATATTCGTACCGGGAAAGTAGGAAAAAAGCAATAAAAATAAAAACACTAAAACTTGAACTTTTTTTTTTTTTTTTCATCACTATTCATAGGGGTTGGTGATTGAAAGGGGGAGAGGACCCTTTTGAATTTCCCGCATCTGAACGAGTTTTTTCTTCTAGCTGGATCGAAAATTTAGAATACGAGAGGCTTCCTAAACGTTGTGTCTCTATCGTTTCGGGCTGCACAGAACCGGACTCTGAAGATGGGTTCTGTGTAGCCCGAGACGTTAGGGAAAATAAAGAATTCAAACTCTGATCTGTGTCTCCCACCCAACACTTCCTCTAACCTGTGCCTCTCTCCCACCCATTTCCTCTAACTTGTGTCTCTCTCTCTCCCACCCATTTCCTCTAACTTGTGTCTCTCTCCCACCCATTTCCTCTAACCTGTGTCTGTCTCCCACCCATTTCCTCTAACTTGTGTCTCTCTCCCACCCATTTCCTCTAACCCGTGTCTCTCTCCCACCCATTTCCTCTACCCTGTGTTTGTCTCCCACCCACCCATTTCTTCTAACCTGTCTCTCTCTCTCCCACCCAGCCTTTCCTCTAACCTGTGTCTGTCTCCCACCCATTTCCTCTAACTTGTGTCTCTCTCCCACCCAACCTTTCCTCCCTGCAGTGTATTATTGCATCACTGTACCTCATCTCCACTACCACAAGGATGTTTTATGGTAACCTTCCCGCCACCGAGAACCATCCTTGCCACCCTCATTCAGGTCAACTCGCTACCCTAACCCCATCATCGCAGTGGTCTTACTAGTCTGCTCTTAGTTCGGAATAAAGACCGTACGGTATCTCTCTCTCTCTCTCTCTCTCTCTCTCTCTCTCTCTCTCTCTCTCTCTCTCTCTCTCTCTCTCTCTCTCTCTCTCTCTCTCTCTCTCTCTAACTTGGCCTAAAATCGCCATCTTCCCATCATGAATTATGAGCTCTAACCATAAAATGAAACTAGAATACGGTGCTAGTCACAAAGTAGTGCCATGATAAAGATGTACACCTGTAGTATTGTCCTATGCCTTTGAAATGTGTGATAAGCTGAATAAGGACGGAAATCTGGGCCAAGTTCACATAAAAAGGGTATATGTTGATCTGAGCTGAATATAATCATCTGGCAGCCACGAGGACAGAATAATTATGACGTTCGCTGGTGGAAGGGATAAGGTTGTGTTTGTTTTGGGATTGTTAGTTCATGGTTAGGCTTATTTTTGTATGTTATTTATTTTTTTGCTGGGTAACGTTGTATTAATTGGATAAGAAAGGTTTGTGAAAGGTTCGGAGTTTATTAGTATTAGTATTAGTATGGTATTTATCCTTTTTATTATAATTTTTTCAATTTTTACACATGGTGGCTACTTCGTTTTAACACTGAGGCTGCTGTTACTCCCTCAAATAAAAATAAGTCTGGCATTAGCTGGAATATAGTACTGGAGTTGCCCCGTCCATGAAACTGTTAAAGTAGCAACACTGACAGTCAAATTTGTCAGTCTGAGGTGAATATCAGTAGTGTGGGGTTAGATGGAATAAAACAGTGGATGTGTTCGCACCATGAGGAGGTTATGGTATCAGTATTAGCAGTCTCCTGCCACTCACCCTCACATGAAGAAAATCGAGGGGCGTGATGTGGAATATAATAATGAAGGCGCCATCAGGACGGGGTTATATACAGGAAGGGGTTAAGGAAAGAGTTACGTATATACTGTACTGTATGGTATGTGGTTTCGCTGCCGCCAGATCTGATTCAGGGGTGGCATTGTTATGTACTAAGGTACTTAGTCCTTGTAACTTACCGTATGGGTTATTTTGTAGGATGGCGGGAAGCTATTAGCTACACTCCTTTTCTTATGCTTGGCCCCCCAAAAAATATATATATATAATAGATTTGTATAGAAAAACAACTGCAAAGTTCTGCGCGACAGGGAATCGATCGTAAAATTGTTGAAGAATTCCACCTTATCACGTACTGAAGGGGTTGTTAAGGGGATGAGGGTGGATGTGCGTCATAGCAGCTGCACTGACTCATGTGGCCAGGGTTCGTGTTTAGCATGGATATTGAACAGTTTTCACGATTAACCTCCCCATTGTAGTGGATCAACACACACACACACACACACACACACACACACACACACACACATATATATATATATATATATATATATATATATATATATATATATATATGTAGCACTAGTATGTGAGGTGCATGGTGCTGGTAAATTAACCCAGCATTCATACACAGGTTCACATGGTTTGTAAACATGGAAGCAGGGACTATATTTATAAACTCTCTTCATTCCAGACTGGTGTATGAGATCAGTTGTTTATAATTCTTAGCTTTCATACGTGCAGCCACCAAACTCGAATTAATTCAGTGTTTTTGTGAGAAATATAACACTGGTCAGTGTTTTCTAAGCAAAATACCTCTGATGACTTGTTTATGTCTAAACTGATAAACCCTTTCAGGAAGTACGGTGAAACAGTTTTTTCTTGTTGCTGGCAGACGATTTTATTCATCTCAGCGGAGTCGAGTGAAGGGGTTAATGAAGACTGTATGAAAATCCTCCCGTAGGAAAAGTTCTGATTAATCTCTAATAGTTTGGTGATTACAAAAAGGACTTTAAAGGGATTTGTTTACATGCCGGTAAAGTTTGGTCAAGAGCTTTCGTAATACTTCCAGGTCTCTCTCCTCCTCCCTCTACACCCCCTTTTTTTTTCTTTTTCTCCCTCTCCCCCCTCCTCCTCCTCTCTCTCTTTTTTTTTTTTTTTATTTGTCCCTCCCTCCCTCCTCCCTCAGCATCCTTCAGTTATCCTAAGCTTCCTCAATATACTTAGCATTTGGGCCGTAACCTCTGGCATATATAGAGATTTCTTAACGTATCTTCTTCAGCGATTTACTTTGCTGCATTTAATATCCTCTTGCATGCCATTTATGTCTTTCTTCACCATTCTTTGCAACGATACTGGTACGGTAATACAGGATATTATGTTGCAGTATGTATTGCAAAGCGCTAAAGATGCGTTATGAAATGTCCAACTTGAGCCGCATTCTGGATGGGTGTGATTTCGTAACACTTGTTCCTCACAGACTTATTTGCTTATTGCACCTTTTATATCCTGTTATAAGTTCACGGTGCAATGTATGTCGGTATTTCAAGGGCACTGACGACATACCAAAGGATAGTAAGGTGTAATATGGAAAATAAGTTGCTAAAGAAAAGGTGCTACCAAGTCTACTATGCCAATGTATACGGCCATTGTCAGTTAGGCAGGTTTGAGCGGTTGCAGTGTCCTAACTCATCAAACCGACTCAGACTTGGGCATCAATTAAAAGCCAATTATCCGTCTCCTAATGCTCTCAGTTCCGTCTGTCGGGAGCTGAAAAATTGTCTGGACCCTGATTGGCGAATTGCGACGTCCTGTGAGCACCGTGAGGGCTTGGTGGGCGTGGGCGGGCGTGTCAAAGTCAAGGTTATTTGCGGGCGTGGGTAGGGCAAAGATGGCGGGAGGGAGGGAGGGAGGATGCTGGTTTTGGTCGGTCTCGCTACAGTGAACTCCCACATCTGGCAGCCACCTACCCACCTCCCGCTGCCTGTCCCTCCTTCCTCCTCGGCGGCGGGTCAGGAAGGATGCAGATGGAGGGATGGAGGAGGGGCCGGGAGGGAGGGAGAAGAGGAGGAGGGAGGGGGAGTAGGTGGGGATACAAGAATGGTGTCCGGCTCGCGACCTTGGCTGCACCTTCGACTCCACTTCCCCCGTCGCTACCCACCACCACAAGTTTCCACCAACTCCACCTTCCCCTGCCGCTTAAATACATAGCATTTTTTTTTTTTCTTTCTTTCTTTTTAAGGCACCGTTTAACTGCCATTTTCCGGCACTGCAGGTTTGTCTTGCGCATCCATGCTCTCATTTCCCGTGCCTCCACCGCCGTCTCGCCCTCCATCCCTCGATATTCAGTCCATCTCTCGCCATTTTTGTGAGTTTTGGCGCCAAGGGTTGTAAACAAGTGAGCATCGGCCAGGAGGTAGTTATTTGCCAAAGGCGGGTCCGGTCCCCTGTCCAGTTGGTCGCCTTTCAGTGGAAAATGAAAATAAATATAGCCTCCAACCGGACCTTCAAACACACTGATGAATACGAAGAAACTGATGTACTGTATCGGTAAGGATAATACGAAGAATATATCTGTTAGGAGAATATGACGAAAATTATATATCTGTAGGAAGAATATGAAGAAAATGATATATCTGTAAGGAGAAAATGAAGAAAATGGTATATCCAAGGTGAATATGAAAACGATATATGTAGGGAGAAACTGATATGATTACTCGGTAAGGCCATATACGAAGAAAATGTTATATCGGTAAGGCAAATACGAAGAAAATGTTATATCGGTAAGGCAAATACGAAGAAAATATGTCGGTAAGGCTGATATGAAGAAAATATATCGGTAAGGCTGATACGAAGAAAATGATATATCGGTAGGGCTGAATGATAAGAAGAAAATGATATATCGGTGAGGCTAATACGAAGAAAATGATATGTCGGTAAGGCTAATACGAAAAAAATATATCGGTAAGGCTAATACGAAGAAAATGATATGCCGGTACCGGTAAGGTTAATACGAAGAAAATGATATATCGGTGAGGCTAATACGAAGTGATATATCCGTAAGGAAAACACGAAGGATTAAACAGAGCCTTGTATGAAAGGAAAGTACGAACAGATAGGAAAAATGGAATTATTGTGAGAGTAATCACGAATAATAACACTGAGCTCATATAAAATTACCAGTGAACACGACCGTATACGAAAAAGGTTATCATTTGCGAAAACATGAAATATATCATATGTTTGATCATGAGGAGCGGTAAGAACAAAACAAAACGAAAAGGGATCATGTATAAATAAAAACGAAACCATCAGTAAGGAAAACACCGAGTATCGAAAATTCAAATATGACAGTTGAACGAAAAACAGAGACAAAAACAAATATATATCGAATAATATGAGGGGAGCATATACGGTACGAAGTTGAAAGAGTGCTGATTATAACACTGAAATAGGTGAGTTGGCCTACGAATGTGATTTTTATTTTAACAATTTGTAGAAAGTGTTCGATATGTTTGCAGAAATAAATAGATAAATAAATAAAGATGTTAATTGATATCCAGTAGGCTGGTGAAAGGATGAATGACTGATGAGAGATGTTTGTATACGAATTTAAAAAGATGGTTGAAAGAACTACTGAGAAAATTATAAGAAATCTATAGGTTGGAAAACATGTTTCATTCCAGAAATTTGTACAGTATTTATATAGTCTTAAAAAAGAATGACACTATATATATATATATATATATATATATATATATATATATATATATATATATATATACTGTATATATATATATATATATATATATATATATATATATATATATATATATATATATATATATATATATAAAGTATGTGTGTGAGATGGAGGGCTCATTCTGCACGATTATGTATTGTTATACTCTTACGGAACTACTACCAGACGAATTTATATTGCGGTTATACAACTGGCACCTTCAGAGATAAAGATTCCTGTGGTGGTGGCCCTCATAAAGCCCCCCTTGCTGCCACCAGACTGTTTTATCTACCTTTAGGGAGATTGATGTTATTGAATGGGTGAAGGATTAAGATGCAGTAGCGTTAATTTGGGTGACATGTGAGACGGAGTTAGACATTGTACCCCTTGAGTATTGTAGGCTATGTCCAAGCTGAATAATAGGCGTGTGTTGGCAACATGAAGAAATGAGAAGTAAACAGGTAGGAGGTAAATAGTAGTAAATAGAATGGTAAATACATAGTAAAAAGAAAGTAAATAAAGTTATAGTAGAAGGTGCTAACTCTTCAGTTTGATGACCCACGTCTAATTTGAATTTCGCTACTAGTTACAAGAGTTTTATTCATGGGAAAGAAGGAGGGGGACGTGAAGTAAATAATGGAGACTTGATAGAACTTCTCCAAACCGAATGATCTCTCCTAAGCCAAATAAAATCGTCAGGAGGTAGCAAGGATGGAATAAGAGGCGCCCTGGAGCCAAGGGGTAAAATAAGAATAATCCCTTGGGTTCCTGTAACTCAGATGAATGTAATCGTCTGGCGTTGGCCGGAATGAAATACTGAGGCTCGTGTTCTCGGCGAGGAAGCTCCCAAACACCTTATCCTGTGTGATTTATTTTTCTTATTACACTTTGCCGTCCCCTTCTGTGTTACCTGAATCATTCTAATATTGCCATACACTGCATAAATAACGTACAAAATATAGCCTGCCGCAGAAAAAAAATAAAAATAAATAAATCGTTAAGAAAAAGGTGTTAAGGAGCTTCCACAACCGAGAAGAATACAGGTCTGATTTGTCCCGGTCATGAGAGGGTTAATGGTGACAGCATAACCACTACAGGGCTCCTGTGACTCAGAAAATACACGACGTTAGGCACAAAAAAAAAAAAACGGCCTTGATGTATACGGTACTGGGGCGATAAAGACACCTACGAAAATAGCAAAGAATAGTAAAGAAATAGGGAATACAGAATAAAGTGATAGAAAGGTGTGTGTATGTCTTCACCTGCCCTTACCTTGCCACCTTCATTCATCTCTCTCTCTCTCTCTCTCTCTCTCTCTCTCTCTCCAGTTTCTTCTCGGGCCATCCTCTTCCTCCATTTTTTTCTCTTTCTCAGCTCCTCCTCCTCCTCCTCCTCCTCCTCCCCTCCCAGAAGAGCCAGTTTAAATCACCGTAACCTGAGGTGATCCGTTGTAGGTCTTCCCCCATCCATCCTCCTCCTCCTCCTCCTCCACCTCTCTCCTCGTCTGCTCTTTCTTTCTTCCTCTTCGTCTACCCTTTCCGTCCTTCTCTTCTTCCTCCTCTTTCTCCTCATCGTCATCGTCGTCGTCGTAATCGTGTACTTCCTCCTCCTCCTCCTCCTCACGCAATTTCTCCATCAATTTGTCTTCCTCCATCCTCTCGCCTCTAACCTTTTCCTCCATTCATCCCTCCCTCCCTCCCTCCCCTTTCCCTCCCTCCGTTTTTCCTCCCTCTCACTACCAGGATCCACAGAGACTTGAATGCCCACTCTTCATTTTAGTCTCCTCCTCCTCCTCCTCCTCCTGCTGCAGTTCCTGAATCCCGCCAGTGCCGTCACATTTTATCATTATATTTGTGTTACTCTCCAACAATTTTAAGCAGCTTAGGAAGGGCGAGTGGCGATGAAGGGGATAACTCATAACCCAGTGTATTTGACGTTATTATGCCTTCTATATAATAATAATAATAATAATAATAATAATAATAATAATAATACTGTAATGATAATAGTAGGTGATGGTATATTTATTCATTGCTTTACTAATATCAATAATAATAATAATAATAATAATAATAAATGAAATAGATTGGTTTATTTAGTGTGTGTGTATGAAGGTAGGCTATGTTTGTATGCATGTGTGTGTGTGTGTGTGTGTGTGAGAGAGAGAGATTGAGTTCATTAGTGCAGTATATTCCCGTCCTTGTGTATTCAGAGGCATCTCGTCAAAAGTTAGGCGGGCAGAACTTGTGTAAAGTGAGCTCAGGAGGTAATGAGTAAGAGGTAAGTAAGCGCAGCATGGCAGGGGGAGGGAGTGGTTGATGATGATGGTGATTAGGAGAAGGAGAAGGATGGTGATGCTGATGAGGATGGTGATGATGATGTTGAAGAGGAGGAGAGGAAGGATGGTGATGACGTTGAGGAGGAGGAGGAGGATGTGGATGATGATGATGAAAAGGAGAGGATGGTGATGATGATGATGAAAAGGAGAGGATGGTGATGATGATGATGAGGAGGAGGAGGATGGTGATGATGATGTTGAGAAGGAGGAGGAAGGTAAGGACGGTGATGATATTGGGGAGGGGGAGAGTGAGGATGATGATGATGATGGTGAGGAGGATGGTGATGGTGATGATGATGGTTAATGGTATAGATATGATATTGATGCTAATAGTGATGTAAATGCTGATATGTTGGTGGTTAATGGGGTAGATATAATGGTGATGACTATATTGATATGGTGGTGATGGCAATATTAATGGTGATATTATTGACGATGGTAATGATACGATGTCCTTGATAATATAATGGTGATATAATGATAGTGATGAACGTAAGATAAAAATTCTGAAAAAATTATTATAGAATGATGATGATTCTTTAGGGAACACACACACACACACACACACACACACACACACACACACACACACACACACACTTATTGACACAGTTACCCACCAGCGGAATAGCACCCCCCCCCCCCCGCTCCCCTCCTTCAGACATTGACAAACAGCACGTATCACACCATCACGGGTCTGGCATGTCACCTGTCTGCCGTTAGTTTTATTGACGTGCACACTGAATTTAAAAAAAAAAATGTGTTAACGTTTTGTGTGCTAATGGTTCTCTTTGGTTTTAGGTAATTCTTGTGTTAAGCTGCACATCTCAGGTAAGTATATTGGCAGCGGTGAGGAAATATTAACCTACGGGCAGAAGAGACGATGATAAGTACAGTAGGCCGATTGACCCATACTGGCCAGGTCCTTTGGTCCACTTTCTTTTATCGTCGTGGTTCCGTTTGTATCTGTCTATCTTTCTATCCATCTGTGTGTGTGTAAGACGAGGATATAGAATGTATGCAACAGAAAGCTGCTGTCAAAGAAAAGATTTTCAAAAGAATGGAAGCTATAAGAGAGAGAGAGAGAGTTTACGGTCCTCCAGATAACCTTCATACATTACAGTTAAATTGGTCTATTACAGTTAAATTGGTGTTGTATCAAGGCCTGCTAGGAAGCTGATAATACACACGAAGGAACTGTGTATGTGTGTGTGTGTGTGTGTGTGTGTGTGTGTGTGTGTGTGTGCATGGTAAGGTAACTGTGAACATGAAAAAGAATAGGGGTCATTTTTCCCCCTGAGTAGTAGATTCACGTCTCTTGATGAATACCGATTGCCTTTAGCCCTGGCAAAATACATGACCAGATTGCTTTGATGGCGTTCTATTTATTTATTTTATTTATTTATCGCTTCTCCAGGGGCATTTATTGAACCAGGGAAAAACATCTGCTATTGAACGACAGAATTTAAGATGAATTCACTTAAGCTCAGTAAACAAGACGTAGGATGTAACGTAGAAGACGAGGATTGTGATAGGCGCCTTCATGCTGAGTCCATAGTAAAGAAAGAATTAATTGATACTGCGAAACTACCAAAAATATAATGTTATCCCTATTGTTCTGGTACTCATTAGTTCATTCAGTACGAGAGGTTTTGCTAAGATGAATAGAGCCTTAGAGATGTTGGGAGTATTTGGTAACATAATTAGCACCATCGTTCTGAAAGGGTTAATTCCACTTTATAGACTTAGATCTCTTTCTCTCTCTCTCTCTCTCTCTCTCTCTCTCTCTCTCTCTCTCTCTCTCTAAACATGATGGAACAATAATAATGTGTTTTTTCCCCTCTTCCACAGGTGAGCAAAGACGGAAGTAAACTTACACTCTTGGATCAGCTGCTGCACAGGTGAGAGAGAGAGAGAGAGAGAGAGAGGGGGGGGGAGTAGGTTTATATAAGTTCTTGTGTGTGTGTGTGTGTGTGTGTGTGTGAGAGAGAGAGAGAGAGAGAGAGAGTCATCATCATTACCATAACTTTTTTTTTTTTTTTTTGCATCATCCATCTTGTTGTTCGCCTGGAAGTGAAGTTAGGGACCTGGGTATAACGTAGACGGTTGTGAGGCGCAGTGTAAGGGAAGTTAATGGACTGGAAATACTGATTGTCTGCCTCAGTGTTAGTAGCACCCGTAGTCATTGATTTAACCAAGGCATATAGTAAAAGTGATGATGATAATAATAATAATAATAATAATAATAACAGTGAAAACGATGATAGTGCTAAAACTTGTGGTAGCTAATGATGATAGTAGTAGTTATAGTTAGCAGTACCAACAGTAGTAAATGTAATCTAATATCACTGTATATGCCAGATTATAATAATGATGATGTGGAAATCCCTTGAATGTTATGATGATGATGATAATGATGATGGCGATTCCTTGGGTGTTCTCGACTTTCCACTTCTTGCTGAGGGAGGGAGTGGGGGAGTTTGGCGGGGAGGGGAGGGGTGGGAGGGAGGGAGAAAAAAGAGGGAGGTGGTGAGAGGAAGAGATAGCATTTGGGATGAGCCCATGTCATTAGGGGATATGATTGCATTTCCAGCGATTGAACTGAGAGAGAGAGGGAGGGAGGGAGGGAGAGGTGGGGGTTGGGAGAATTGCAAGTGAATTTACGACAACGATATATAAAAGGGGAGAGAGAGAATTATTAGTGCAATAAAGAGAGTTAAGACAGTGATTGATATACTGATACAAAGCCTTATTGGAAAGTGACATCGATACTAAGTTATGAGAGAGAGAGACTGATCAGGCATTATACAACTCAACCATCAATGTATTGTAATAATTCAGATCATAATGATTTTCAACTATTCATTCACTGGCACATTCATTCATTCCTTCACTGTATATTCTTTCTCATATACTGGATTCACTCACTAAGCGATCTGACGACTCATTCATTCACCTCTTTATTTATTTATTCAGTTGTGTAATTTTCCTTTCCTTTATTCATTCATTGTATTAAATCGCTTACTCATCTCATTTTTTTTATTGACTCATTGCATTACCTTATTTTTCTCTATTTTGTTACCTTCAGACGATTTTATTCAGCTGGGAGATTTTGCAAACTGAGGGGGAGAAATATAGATCCTACTCTTCCTTAACCCCTTCAGGACGAGAGATATTGCCAGCCAGGTCATGTAATAGCAAAAACAAACACCAGGTCGTAGTACTGTAGGTGTTTATTTATTGTGCACACTATACACGCGTATGTTGGGTCGTGGTGAGAGATTGGCATTCAGTAGTTGTTTGTTGGCTCGTGTTTGTCCCCCCCCCCCAGGTTGTTTGGGAGAGAGAGAGAGAGAGGAAAAGTTGAAACTGGGAAAGTGAACTAGGAAATTAAATGAAAGAGAGAAAGGAAAAGTTGAAACTGGGAAAGTGAACTAGGAAAATTAAATGGGAGAGAGTAAGAGAGAGAGAGAGAGAGAGAGGAAGTGCTGGAAGTGCAGTGTGGGAAAGTGAACGAGGAAAATGAAATGAGAGAGAGAGGGAGGAAGGGAGAGAAAGGCTGGAAGTGCAGTGTGCCAAAGTGAAATAGAGAGAGAGAGGAAAAATTGAAAGTGCAATGTGCGAAGGAGAACTAGGAAAATCATATGAGAGAGAGAGAGAGTGGCATGGCCCCTTTAGCGGAGTGTTTAAGAAGAGGATAGCGCCAGGCAGCCAGTGAGAGAGAGAGTGTGAGCGAGGGAGTGAGAAAATGAATTAAAGAGTGGCTAGTGAGGGTGGGGAACTATGTGTAAGAGAGAGAGAGAGAGAGAGAGAGAGAGAGACTGAATGGAGGATTGACTAAGAGGGGGTGAGTGTGAGAGAGTGAATGAAGGACGGGAGAATAGGTTAAAGAAAGGAGAGAGAATGAATGAGACTGTGTTAGTGAATAAGAGGGAGAGAGGGGGAGGGTGTGGGTGAGAAAGGGAGGCTGGGGATGTGTGACTGAATGAATGAGGGGGTGAATAAGATAGAGTGAAGTGTATAGCGTAGGGAGAGTAAATGGAGGAAGAGATTATGAATGAATGAAAGTGAAAGAGTGAGTGAGTGTTTGAATGTTGGTGCAAGAAGTGGTGGATTGAGAGAGAGAGAGGGGGGGGGGATAAGTGAGTGAATGAAAGAAAGGAGATACAGTGAGTAAGTGTGAGTGAAGCATGGGAAAGGACTGAGTACAGGAGGCTGGAAACACATGGGTGAGTGAATGAATGAATGGTGGAGTGAATAAAAGAGGGAAAGGAATGAATGAAGGAATGAGAGAGGATGAGGGGTAGAGACTCGTATAAGAGAGTAAGTTGTTGTAGATGGAGAGGACGCGAGTGAATAATTTGGGGAGAGAGTGAATGAATGAATAATTGAGTGAGTGATGGTGTGAGGAAGTGAAACACGTAACTAAGGCCAGAGTGAATGATGAATGAGTGAGGGTGGATTAGCGAGTAGTGAGATGGATAAAAGACTAAGTGAATGATAAAGAAAGGCGAGGGAGTGAATCCACAGAATGAATGAATGAATAAGGCGGATAAGGTGGGGAGTTGGTGAGTTTGAGATTGAATGAAATGTACGTTTATTGAGAGAGAGAGAGAGAGAGAGAGAGAGAGAGAGAGAGATTCGGAATAAAAATGAATAAGAGGACGATGAGTGAATGAAAATGAATAAGTAGAGAGAGAGAGAGGTGAACGAATGAGAGTAAAGAGAGAATCTGAATAAAGACAGGAGGAATGAAAGAAATAAAAGAGTAAGAGAGGGTGTGAGAAAGTTAGCTATTCCAGTGAGAGAAGGGGGGAATAGGCGAGTGCATGAATAAAATAGAGAGAGAGAGAGTATTGGTAGAGTGGAGGCAAATTAAGTGCAGCCTTGAAGATGATAGTACCGGAGAGAGAGAGAGAGAGAAGACAGGGGGGAAAGCAGAGAGAGAGAGAGAGAGCAGAAAGAGGGAAAGGTAGAGAGAGAGTAGGATGGGGGGAAGGTAGGGAGAATGGGGGAAACTGTAGTTGAGAGAGAGAGAGTAAATTATAACTAAAGCCATATTTTATACCCACCTATCCAAAAATATGCATAAAAGTTGATTAAAATTAATTGGACAAGGCTAGTGAAAAAAAAAAAAAAAAAAAAAAGCGAGGCATGATTTAATGAGAAGGCCCTGCGTGCTGGAGAGAGAGAGAGAGAGAGAGAGAGAAGGGGGGGATGAATGGATGGGTGTATGAGTATGTGCATGAGGAAATGAGTGAATGAATGATTAAATGATTAGGTTAGTAAGTAAGTGCATGAATAGGTGAGTGAGTGAATGATTGAATGAATAAGTGAGTGGGTAAGTGCATGGGTAGGTGAGTGAATGGTGAGTAAGTGAATGAGTAGGTGGGTAAATGAATTAATAGATGAATAAGTGAGTGCATAAGTAGATGTGTGAATGAATAACTGGTTGAATGAATGGGTGTGTGAGTTAGTTAATCAGTAGGTGAGTGAGTGTATGAATGATTGAGTGAGTGATTGGGTGAGTGAGTAAATGCATGAGCAGGTGAGTGAATGAATGAATAAATTAATAGGTGAGTGAGTAGGTGAGGGAATGAATGATTGAATGAATATGTAAGTGAATGAATGGGTGAGTGAGTAACATGAGTATGGCTCGTGTGCTGGTGTGAGTTGTGAATGGGTGAGTGAATATGCGTATGAGTGACTGAGTGAATTATCGTATGCTAGTGAGTAAGTGGATGAATGAGAGAGGGTGATAGTGAGTCGTGGTTGGGTGAGTGAATGAATGAATGAGAAAGGGTGATAGTGAGTCGTGGTTGGGTGAGTGAATGAATGAGTAAAGGAATGATGACTAAGTGACCGTGAATGGATGGGTGAACGAGTGAATACGTGACGAGACTGGTAGTGTTAGTGATAAAAATAATAATGGGATACGGTCGCCATCATCATCATCATCATCATCATCATCATCATTCCCCAAAATACCTGTGTTCGTAGGGTTCCAGACACAAGTATTAAAGCTGAAGAATCACCAGACGAAACGTTCAGTGAGAAAATCCACATATCCATCCACCTATCTGTAAGTCTCCACACAGCAAAGGATCCACACAAAATCTTGCATCATAATTGGTCGTAGGATATATATTGTTTTTCTGCTGCCTTTGTCATGTACTTTAAATCTTCAGCCTTGCTTTATCCGGCCATTTCTTTCATTATTCTTTTGATAGTGATAATTTCTGACACCCATGTAGTAAGACTGATGATAATGATAACAGTAATTACGAGAGTGAAAGTTATAATAATGTTAATGATAATAATAGTAATTGTACGGTATTATTGCCAGAAACCATCACGCACTTGAAATAATAATAATAATAATAATTATAATAATAATAATACCGGTAATAATAATAATAATAATAATAATAATAATAATAATAATCTGGGTGGTGGAGTCAAGAGATTTTAAGAGTACTGTAGGGTTCTTATGGATCGGTGGTGCCTCTCGAACCCCCCCCCCTCTCTCTCTCTGTCTCTCTCTCAGGTGTTTACATATGTACTGATGGGAGAGAGGGTTAGGGGGAGAGGGGGGGGTCAAGGCCACATGGGAAGGACGTGGGTGATTGTGGTTGAAATGTTGGTAGTTGGAATGTTGGTAGTTGTGGTTGAAATGTTGGTAAGTTGTGGTTGAAATGTTGGTAGTTGGAATGTTGGTAGTTGTGGTTGAAATGTTGGTAAGTTGTGGTTGAAATGTTGATAGCTGTGGTCGGAATGTTGGTAGTTGTGGTTGGAATGTTGGTATGTGTGGTTGGAATGTTGGTAGTTGTGGAAATAGTGGTAGTAGTTGTTGAAATGTTGGTAGTTGCGGAAATGGTAGTTGTGATTGAAACGGTAGTTGCGGAAATATCGGTAGTTGTGGTTGAAATGTTGGTAGTTGTGGAAGTGGTAGTTGTGGTTGAAATGGTAGTTCCGGAATTGTTGGTAGATGTGGCTGGAATGTTGGTAGTTGTGGTTGAAATGTTGGTAGTTGTGGTTGGAATGTTGGTAATATAAAACACAAAACTAGTGCCGTATGTTGCCGTGGGAAGGTTAGCTATTTGTGTCTGTCTGTCTCTCTGTCAGTTTACCTGTGTCTGATTATCCCTGCTTACCTTCCTCATTACCTACCTACCTTCCTCCTTCTCTACCTGTCTTCCTACCTTCTTGCTTACCTACCTACCTACCTACATATTCCTGTGTATATATCTGTTCACTGTCTATTTCTCTCTCTCTCTCTCTCTCTCTCTCTCTCTCTCTCTCTCTCTCTCTCTCTCATGATACCTGCATTGATTTCCACCCATCTACCGCAGTATAATTCCCACTCATAAAACCCGCTGCTAATTAAATCGCTGAAGGTATGTCATTAAGAGCGACCTTATAATAACCAACGATAATCAAGCCTTTCACTACGATGACGTATTTATATTTATTCTGCTAGTGGACGATTTTGTGTAGCTTTAGTTTGTCATTACTTCTCAGACATTGTGGACTTGGAAAATAGGGTTGATGATGATACACACACACACACACACACACACACACACACACACACACACACACACACACACACACACACACACACACACACACATTTGTCCTCACTTTCACTCATTATGTCAGCCTGGTTTATCTCATCGACCTGTTCTGTTTCTTTGTTATTGTTTTCTCTGTCATTGTTTATAACCTACTTTCTCTTATTCTGTCTGTCTGTTAATGTGTCTGTCTGCTTCATCGTCTGTTTATCTGCCTGTCTTTCTGTCTATCTGTCTGTTTCTTCGTCCATATTATCTATCAGTCCATGTGTCTATGTATGTATGTATCTATCTATTTTTCGTGCGTATTGTATCTATCCGTCTCTCAGTTTTCTCTGCCCATTTTCCTGCTAGTCAACTCGTACATTTTTCTGTTATATAGCCTACTTCATGTTTCTTTATCCATCTAGGGTATATCTGTCCTTGCGTCTCTCTCTCTCTCTCTCTCTCTCTCTCTCTCGTTATTACCGAGGCACACTCCTTTATTGGCTTAACATTAATGCAGTTCTTTACCTTTCCTAAGACAACAAGCATTGACTCTGGTTTCGTTCACATCCACCACTACCAGCACCACCTCCTCCTCCTCCTCCTCCTCCTCCTCCTCCTCTTCCTCCACCATTGCCATTATCTTCGTCTTCGTTGCCACCATCATCATCATCATTAATCTTCGTCGTCTTCTTCGTTGCTATCCTCCTCCTCCTCCTCCTCATCCTCCTCCTCATCCTCATCATCATCATCATCATCATCATCACTGCCATTGTCATATATCGTTTGTTTCGTGAATATAATCATTATCGCCATCGTCTCAGTCATCATCATCTTCGTCTTTTTTTTTTTCTTCCCCTAGTCTAGGCCAAGACCTTCTTTCTTTATGGGGACATGAATCAGAGGACACAGGAAACCGCAGGTACTATCTCCACCTTTTCCTGTATCGTAAGTGCTACAGGACTGCATGCATCATGTTCTAATGGGGGGGGGGGTCTTTTACATTCATTATTTCTTTGTTATTTTTCCTGTATTATTTCGTGTCTTTAGGTAAAATTTTCCTCTTCGGATACATTCATTATTTCTTTGTTAATTTCATCACTTTTCACGTAAAATTTTCCTCTTCTTCAGTTTCGTATACATTCATTACCCGGTATTTCTTTGTTAGTTTTCCTGTATTATTTCTCCACTTTTCACATAAAATTTTGCTCTTCGTCAGTTTCGGATACATTCATTATTTCGTTAATATTCATATGATTTCGTCACTTTTCGCGTTAAATTTTCCTCCTTCAATTTCGTATAGCTACATTCATTCTTTCTTTGCTAATTTTCCTGTATTATTTCTTCACTTTTCACGTAAAGTTTTTCTCGTATCGTTTTTGTCTGGTTATTATTTTTACTCAGGTTAATCCGTCGCATTTTTATTATTTTTTATACTTGCAGAAATAATCATTAATCTTCGTTATTGAATATATCGTAAAGTCCACACCTGATGTTACTTATAAATCCAGCGTGTCTTCTGCGGAATCTTCTTATTTTATTCTTATCTGTTCTTTATCGCTGCTTATTTATTCTCTTATTATTTCATTTATACTGTATCTTCAAATGCGCACTTCCCTGCCCGTATAGCGTTTCCTTTACTTATATAGAAACACTTCACTTCGATGACGGCATTTCAGTTTTAGTTTTGCTGCCTCCAGGTCTAAAAGTCTGCCGGAAGCTGAATAAAGTGAAAATATAATAAAAATAAATAAAGAGTGAAATAGTTCTCTGGCTGAAGGGATTACTTGGTTTGACATTATTCTCAGCTCACTTTAATCCAACAGCCGCTTTTATCTGTAACATTTTATTTGTGTTAACCCTCATATCGTGGGGACAACTCTAGTACTTCATTCTAACTAAAGCCTGATGATCATATTCAGGTGAGTGAGTCATAGGAGCGTGTTAATCCTGCCACCAGTACCCCTCTCATGGTCGGGCAACTCTATGGTTTATTTAGTTGAGTATCATAGGAGTCAGACTGTTAATCCATCAGCTAACCTGCACATTCCTTAGTATAAATTAGATACGGGATTATATTTAGTTTAATACACAGATTTCTCTTATGTCTTTCTTTCCCTGGCTTTTCTAACCCCTTGCATGTTTTTTTTATCCTTTTGTTTTCCTTTTGTGTTCTGTTTTCAACCTTTACTGTTTTCTATAAATTCTCACGTATTTCTTGTGCATAAATAACAACAACCGTGTGTTCTTTTCATCAATTTTAGTTTCATATCCAGCCTTACCTCGTGTCCTTCATCTTTCCTTTACAAACATTTAGTCTTTTTAAAACAAACTATTTATATTTATTTGTTTTTCTGCTCTTGTTTATTGCTTTCTGGTATTTAATCTCCTATATTTGTTTTATTTTTTTTTTTGTATATTGGCAGTTTTTTGTCTTCTGTTTCCCAGTGTACGTTCTCTTACATAAAAATTTCTTTGGTTCTCTACTGTCTGCTTTTCTCTGTTGTTTTCTGTTTTGTCGTTTTCTGTTTTCTGTTTGTCGTTTTCTGTCTTCTGTGATCCTTATGTTTGTGTCCTTCCTCACTTCCTCTCCCAGCCTTTACACCTCGTCTCCAACCATCTAGCTATTTTTTTTTTTTAATTTATTGTTTACTCTGTTATTGGTTATTTGATTTTCTCTTTGGAATTCTATTGTTTTAGTCATGTATTATTTTTCTTTTTTACGGGTGTTTGTTTAGTCTGTTGTCTTAGTTTTGTATTGATTTCTGTTGTTTGTAGGTTTTCGACGCGCGCGCGCGCACACACACACACACACACACACACACACACACACACACACACACACACACACACACACACACACACACACACACACCAGATATAGGACGTTAGGATAGGTAAATAGATAAACAGCCATAAATAGATCCACCATATCTTTTATTGGTTTATTTTTCGTGTCTTTCCTCCATATTTTATTTTATTTTTTTTTCCCTCACATCCTCTGCCAACCTCTGCACCTCTTCTCTAACCATCTGACGATTTTTTTTTTCCTTCCTTATTTGGCGTCACTTTCCTTCCACCTCTACCTTTAACCTTTTCTTTCATTCTCAGGAGTGTGTGTGTGTGTGTGTGTGTGTGTGTGTGTGATGGTTGGGTTGTGTATGTACGTTTAGTGTTAGGATGATGTGTCTGAGCTTTAAAGTAGTGTGTGTGTGTGTGTGTGTGTGTGTGTGTGTGTGTGTGTGTGTGTGTGCGCGCGCGCCCATGTACCTGTATGTATGTATGCATGTATATATGTATGCCACGTGTGGGCATGTATGTCTGTATGTGCGTGCGTGTGATGGTAGAGGAAGTGTTGCAAGAGCAGAACAAAAAAGCTGACAAACACACACACATACACACTCACAGACCACAACAATACACACCTCCACTATTACACCACAGGAGAGAGAGAGAGAGAGAGAGAGGGAGGTTCAATTTGAAGAACTTACTCGATTCTCTCTCTCTCTCTCTCTCTCTCTCTCTCTCTCCACACACACACACACACACACACACACACAGGGAACGTCTTAGTGTTGAGAGTCTCGCTGTGCACTTCACCCAGAGGACGTCTTTTAGATTTAACTCTTGCTGCTGCCAGACGATTTTATTCAGCAGAGGAGAGGCTGCTGGAGGGGGTAGGTATAGCCCTCATTAACCCTTTCACTACTAAACTCCTCTCCTAAGTTCACAAAAATCGTGTGGGTGTAGCAAGAATCAAGTATTCCATCATATGAGTGGATGGATCAAGGCAAACTTCATTAACAGTACTAGATATTACATCGTAGGAGAGATTGTGTTGAAGCAGATCTCAGTATCGTTACCCAGTACAGACCAAAAATACACAACACCAGTCCTGTGTGATGTAGACTCAGCGTGGTTCAGTATAGACGGTTCTGTACTTGGTCCCGGCTGGTTACATGCAGTGGTGTGTGGCGCCATGTGTTGTGGGTGCGTGGGAGGATGTCTGGATGCCGGGAAACCTGTCTACTCCATATCCACTCACGTACATAAAAACATCCATGCATACATACACGAACACATACATACATCATTAGCGCTTACATACACTGATACAAGCAAACATATACGCTACACACACATAAACACACAAACACGCAGCTGGCTTCATGCACACATACTGTCACATACACGTACGCGCAGAGGCATGCATACAGACAATGGCAATATGTGCACACATCTGGACAGTTAAGCTACAACTTTCACACACACACACACACACACACACACACACATTCATGCATCCATCTATTTTCCACCTCCATTTCCTTCTCCTCCTCCTCATCATCATCATCATCATCATCATCATCATCATCATCAAAATACCAAGTGCAGTACATTAGCCTAAATTGAATAAAATTGTTTGGTGTCACCTGGAATAATGTCACAAGATTTACGCTGCTGCTCAGTTGGATGATGAGCTAAATCGTAGAATGTCTCACCTACACACGTACACACAAACACAAACACCTACACAGACACCTACAGGTAGACATACGCAACCTCTAAATAAACATATACGCGCCTACACACCACTGCATTGTGTCGTTTCGCGCGCGCACACAGGAGCACAAACACACACACACACAACACGTTCACACACATATACACACGTACACGCATATATGCACACGTGCAAACTAACACAAAAACATACACCTACACACATCTAGTTCAAGTACGTAATGCACACACACACACACACACACACACACACACACACACACACACACACACACACACACACACACACACACACACACACTTGCTCATTGTCTCACTCAAAAACATACACCTACACACATCAAGGCAGCTTGTATACGTGGTCTTAGCGCGCACGCACGCACGGACACACACACACACACACACACACACACACACACACACACACACACACACACACACACACACACACACACACACACACACACACACACTTGCTCATTGTCTCACTAAAAAACATACACCTACACACATCAAGGCAGCTTGTGTACGTGGTCTTAGCACACACACACACACACACACACACACACACACACACACATACCACTCAATGTCGAACCACACACCCAATATTATTTTTGCATTACTAGTAGATGTTTTATCGGAATGTATAAGGTCGCTTCGGGGATTGGGACGGGGGAGGGGAGAGGGGGAGGGGAAAAAGTGGGTGGCCTTTTAAAGTGCGTGGGGGAGAGGGTAGGGGTAAAGGAGGAAGGGAGGGGGGAGAGAGATAGAGGGAAGTGGGAGGGAGGAAGGGGGATAGAGGGAGGAGGGGGGGGAGGTGGAAGGAGGAGGTAGGTATTGGTGTAGGAAGAGAGAGAGAGAGACTGAGGCAGGGATTGGGGGGGAGGGGTATGAGAGAGATACGGGGATAGGAAGGGAGGGGTCGAGTGTGGGAATGTGGACGGGAGAGGGTGTGGGGGCTTGAGTAAGGATGTGGGAAGAGTGGGGGAGAGGAGAAGGTTAGGGTAAGGTGAGGAATGTGGGAGGGGTAGGGTGTGGGAAGAAGGGAGGGAGGAGTAAGAAAGAGAGTGGAGCAGTGTTGGATAGAGGGAGGGAGGAAAGGAGAGGGTATGGGAAGAAGGGAGTACGGGTAGGTAAGATAATGTGGGAGAGGTGAGGTGTGGGAAGGAGGGGTGAGGTGTGGGAAGGAGGAAGGGAGGAGGTATGGGTGGGAAGGGTGGGGTTAGTAGAGTGTGGGAGGGACCAAGGGAGGTTGAGTTGGGGAGGGAGGGGAAGATGATGCTGGGTGAGGGAATGTGGAGGGAGATAAAGTGTGAAAGCAGGAAGCGAGAGGATGTGGAAAAGAGGAAGGGAAGAAGGGGAGGGGGAAGGAAAGGAAGAGATGAATGTGAATATGGAAAGGAATATTGATGACAGTAAGAAGCTGCGTGTGGAAAGGTGTACCTGCGGGGTGGAACCAGGATTCCGGGAGCTTGAATGATGAATGAATGGATGAGTGGCCCATTTCGTTGTTCATGCTGTTGGTAATTCTTCCACTAGCATATTCTTTCCTTTTCCCTGCCTTCTGAACCCTACCTCACTCCACCTGCAGGAGGGAAACGTGGTAGGATGATGATGGTGATGTTGATGAGTGTGATGTTGCTGCTGCTGATGATGATGATTATGAGGTGGAGGAGGAGGAGGATGTAAGAAGGGAGGGAAGGGGTAGCAGAGGGAGGTGCAAGGTGGAAGAGGAGGATAGAAGAGGCTAGGGAAGAGTTTGTGAGGGGAGAGAGAGAGAAAAGTGTGGGAATGTGAAGATATATGGTAGAGAGGAGGGAGGGGAGGATGTGTTTGGAGAGGAGGGGGAAGGGCAGGGAAGAGGGAGGGTGTGGTGGAATGGGGGAGGGAGGGTAAGGTGGGGAATTAGAGGGGAGTGGGGTGGGAGAGAAGACTGAGTGTGTGGGAAAGAGCGAAAGAGGAAGGGTGGGATATTTAGGGGCAGGGGAAGGATGGGAAGTAGGAAGAGTAGTGGAGAAGGGGAAGGTGTGAAAAGAGAAAGAGATGGTGGAGAAAGAGAAGAAGGTGGGGAGGGCAAGGGAAGATAGGGAGAGGAGGATAGGAGGGACGTGGAGCGTGGCAGGAAAGGGGAGGGTTTGGGAAAGAGGTCGAGATGGTAGGGATGGGCAGGTGGGTAGAGAGAGAGAGAGATAGGGAGAGGGAAAAAGGGCAGGTAGGGGAGGGGAGGTTGTAGGGAAGAGGAAGAGAGAGAGGGAGGAAAGGATAAGGGAAAGGGAGAGGTGCGGGAGGGAGTAAAGTGATGAAAGTACAGTAAGTAAAATGAATAAAGTAGGCTACACACAACACCTGGACACTTTTAAACCACTTTATTGCAGTGACGTGTTGTTCATTTTCATTCCAGACACCACCAGACGATTGAGCGAGTATGTAGGCCCCAGTGAGCTAGGGAACGAATGTATAAATAAGTAAATAAGATAAATAATACGAATAAATAAAGCCTCTAAGTAGGAAAAATAAGTTAAGAAGTCTGCATTGAGGGTGAAGGAGGTGAGTTAACAATAAGAGTGTTGTCATGCTTAGTGTGAACAATGACCAAGCCTAACCTTGTCATTCAGCCTGGATCAGATGTCGTGTGTGTGTGTGTGTGTGTGTGTGTGTGTGTGTGTGTGTGTGTGTGTACGTGTAATTCCCACTTCGCATACTTGCTCCTTTATCACCCCCATTATCTTTATGTATCTCTCGTAGTACTTCATCCTTACCGATTTATTTCTCTATGACAAGTTTAAGACAGTGAAGAGTGTGGGAAGCAAGAGAGAGAGAGAGAGAGATTAATACGACGAGCGTGTGAAGTAGGTAAAAAAAGAGAGAAAGGGGTTACAGGTATTATGTGAAGCAGAGAGAGACAGACAGACAGACACCAGGATGCGATGTACCGTTTGTAACCTAATGATTTATTACTGTTCTCTACCGTGCAGTTTACTCCATTATGTGTGTGTGTGTGTGTGTGTGTGTGTGTGTGTGTGTGTGTGTGTGTGTGTGTGTGTGACCATGCGCCAGAGTTCGATATTAAGGAAGTTTCTGATTTTTTTTTTTTCTTATGGCAACCAGGGCAGTAGCCTAAGCATGTATCCTTCAGTGTAAGCTATTGGGGTACGCCAGCCTAGCCTCGGGTCCCTACGCCTGAAAGAATAAGATTGGACTGGTTGGTAACGATATTATTATTGTTACGCTTTTTATTGTTATTATCCTGTCTCCGTCTCTACTACTGCTACTACAACTACTACTACTGATACTACTACTACTACTACTACTACTACTACTACTACTACCATTACCACCACCAGTAGTGATAGAAGTAATTTAAATACCTCAGTTAGGCAATTATGGATACCAGTCCGGTACGGAATTTGTGCTTCGTCATCATTTAATTGTACCATCATTTATTTATCTAAGGGGTCATTAGTGACGTCATAGCACTTACAAATCACCCCATCGGATAATTAACACCCTTTTACTTTCGCTGTATTGTTGTCAGTAGCGGTTATCTAATCTCAGGTATCATTTCAATTTGCCGTTATTTTTTATTTATCTGCTTTACTGATGTATATATTTTATTTATAGTTTTATTTATGTTTTAGTTCATTCCTTCATATATTTATTTCCTTATTTACTTAGTTCCTTTTACTTCTTCATTTATTAGTTAGTTAGTTTATTTATTTATTTATTTATGCTCTTACTCTGGTCTTTAGCACTAGACAATCCGTTTCCTTTGGCCTAAATATCCTCCCACGTGCTGCTGATGGCGCCACACACCTTCACATGTGACCACATGGACTCTAAGAAGTATCTCGGTTCAATAGTAGATGCGTTAATCCCATCATCGGCATATATGTACTTAGTTATAAAATATCTTACGAATAATAAGTGCTGAGTTAGACCTGTGAGGATTCCGTGGGCTTGAATGGTGTGTGGATGATTGTGTGACCCTTTCCAGTTGGCCGGCTATTGTTAGTTATGTCACGTCCGTATTCACTCATTGTTTTCTGCATGATCTAAGTGTGTGTGTGTGTGTGTGTGTGTGTGTGTGTGTGTGTGTGTGTGAGAGAGAGAGAGAGAGAGAGAGAGAGAGATTCTTTGCATCATGATATATGGATCCTGCCTCACCCTATGCTTAGTTTGGAAAAAAAAAACATGGTAAATGAAAATGGTGTTGATGATGATGTTACGGAGGAGCATGACCGTGATAATGTTGAAAATGATGATGGTGATAATTTTAATAATGATAGTTAAGGAGGAGGAGAATTGCAGTGGTAATGTTAAGAATGATGATGATGATACTTTTAATAATGATGATGATGATGTACAATAAGTGATAATGTTTGCCATAATCATACTAAGACTGTACCGTTTTACCCACAGACTCCATCATTCGTCTTCATCATCTGTACCGTCTTCAGCCTAGGTACGTGTGTGTGTGTGTGTGTGTGTGTGTGTGTGTGTGTGTGTGTGTTAGAGAGGGAGAGAGAGAGTTTTAGCAATAACGCATGTGATACGTATTCAACTTGTGTACGTTTATATGAGAGAGAGAGAGAGAGAGAGAGAGAGAGAGAGAGAGAGAAGGTGAGAGGTAGAATGTGCAGAGTTGACAATGTAAGAAGGTGTTGCACAATGCTGTATAATTAAAGCTTTGTGTGAGAATGTGAGGCGCCGGAGAGATTGGAACACAGGTGGGGTAATTGCCTCACTGAACATCACCCTCACACCTGGTTCCTGGGCAGCGGAATCTTCAGTGTCATCATTAGGGTATCATCATCATCGTTAGCCCACCTCTTATTCCCATTGTCCTTATCATCATCATTATCTTCACGAGCCATATTCCCACCTCAAAGGCCAGTTGAACCATCACCATCATCATCATCATCATTCCAACCCTTACCATCAGTGACAAGTTTAACCACTATCATCAATCATTATCATCATCCCAACTCTTACTCTCGCCTAGAGGCAAGTTGAACGATCATCATCATCATGCTTGTCATTATTACCAGCAGTGTAACTATAATTGGTGTGTGAGTATGTATGTTTTTTGTGTGTGTGTGTGTGTGTGTGTGTGTGTGTGTGTGTGTGTGTGTGTGTGTGTGTTTCAGGATGTGTTTATGTATGTTGTGTATATGTACGGGATGTATGGTTTTTTGTGTGTGTATGTATGTTTGTGTGTGTGTGTGTGTGTATGCTGTGATTGTATAAGGGTCTACTCGTCCTTGTCCTGAATGTTTTATGATTGTCACATGATGGATGGAGCGATTGTCATTCCTTCCTTATAGTCTGCCTGGCCTACAACCCTTCCTTCCTTCTTTCCCTCATTATACTTAGCTTCCACTTCCTTCCTTCCCTCTTTCCCTCATTATACTTAGCTTCCACTTCCTTCCTTCCCTCTTTCCCACCGACCTTCCTTCCTTCCTGCATTCCCTCCCTTCCTCTTCTTTCGTCTTTTCTCCTTCCCTTCTTCCTTCCATCTTCCCTCCCTCCCTTTCTTCCTTCCTTCCATCTCATTTACCACATTGACATAAGCTCTCCTCCTCCTCCTTTCTTTCTTTCATTCAATTTCTTTATTTATTGACATCTTCCCTCCCAGTCTCCTTCACTGATCATTCATTCGTTCATCCATTTTTATTCATTTATTCTCTTTTATTAATGCAGTAGATGTGTTCCTTTTGCCTTTTTTTTTTTTCTTTCCTAACTTTCCCTCTCTAATTCACTTTATTTCGTCACGTCTATCTTTCTGTCCTTTTTCCCTACCCATCCGTTGTTATATTCTCTCTCTCTCTCTCTCTCTCTCTTTCTCTCACACACACCACATAAAGGTCACCGTCACCTGTGCTACCTGTAATTAATGATGTGCTGTCCGCTCTGCCCCACACATCCACATACATACATACATTCATACATACACACCTGCATTATGTATACGGGAGGAGGATCTGTATATGGGTTGGATCGGTTTTGCTTCCTAGTCTACACACACACACACACACACACACACACACACACACACACACACACACACACACACACACACACACACACTAGCAATTGCTGGGTTTTCCATTCTTTCCTTTCCCTTCTCGTTTCGTTTCCTCCTCCCCCTCCTTCCCTGCTTTCCTTTCTTCCCTTTTTTCCCTCTCCCTTCCCTTCTTTTCCTTCTACTTTTCTTTCCCATTCCATTCTTATTTTTTTTCCTTTTCCTTTCCATTCCTTATCTTCCATTACATTCACATTTTCATTTCCTTTTCATTCTGTCCCTTCCTTTCCCGTCTTTCCATTCCCTTTACTTATCTTCCTCTTACTTCCTCTCTTCTTTTCCTACCCTACCCTCCCGTTCTTGTCTTTCACTTTCCTTCTTTATTCCCTCCTCTCCCTTCCCCTTCCTTCCCCCTCCTCTCCTTCCCTTCCATTCCTTTCCTTTCCCTTCCCTTCCCTTCCCTTCCCTTCCCTTCCCTTTTCCCTTCCCTTCACTTTCGCATTCCTTTCTTCCCATCTGTTCCTCTTCCCTTTCCTCTTCCCCTTCTTTTCCCTACCCATCTCTTTTCCCTCCCCTTCTTTTTTCCTCCATTCCCCTCCCTACCCTACCTGACCTCCCCTTTTCTTTTCTCTCCCCTCCCTTCACTATCTTACTCTTTCATTCCCATTCCTCCCTTCCCTGCCTTTCCCTTCTTTTCCTTTCCTCTCTCCCTTCCTTGCTATTCCCATCCCTCATGCCCTTCCCCTTCCCTCCCTTCTCTTTCCTTTTTTCCCTTCCCCCAGACGGACGTAACCTCCACAACGTTACCAGTTGTCAGACATGTTTTTCACTTAAGAGACATTTTTTCTTTCACTTAAGAGACATTATTTCTTGTCTAACTTGACGTGTTATGGTTTAAGAACTTTACTGCCTTTCCCATCCTCTCCTTTCCTTTCTCCTCCTCTGATTCTCTTCACTTCCGTTCCCATTTCTTCTTTTCCTTTCTTATCTCTTTATTCCATCCTTTCTTTTCCTTTCCTTTTCTTTTATTTCTATTCTCTTGTAACTCCCTTCTTTCAATTCCCATCCCTTCCTTTCATTTCTCCTCTCCCTCATTCCCATCCCTTCTTTTCATTTCTCATCTCGTCTTATTTCCTGCCTTCCTTTTCCCTTCCCTTCATTTCCCTGCCTGTCTTTAACTCTTCCTTCCCTTCCCTTGAGCTCTTGTCCACTGTCTCTTACCCTGCCTAACCCAGACCTTTCACTTCATGTACCTTCCCTGCGCTTCTGTTGTCACCTTTTTCATCTTCTTTTCCTTTTCCTCTCTTCCCTTTTCCCTTCCCTTCATATATTTGTGCCTATGCCTCCCTTTTCTCTTCCCTTCCTTTCTCCTCCCTTCCATTTCCCTCTTCCTTTTTCTTTCCTCTCTTCCTCTCTCCATCCTCCTTTCCTTTCTCCATCCTCCCTTCCTCTCTCCATCCTCCCTTCCTTTCTCCATCCTCCCTTCCTTTCTCCATCCTCCCTTCCTCTCCATCCTCCCTTCCTCTCTCCAGCCTCCTTTCCTTTCTCCATCCTCCCTTCCTTTCTCCATCCTCCCTTCCTTTCTCCATCCTCCCTTCCTTTCTCCATCCTTCCTTCCTTTCTTCCTTCTTTCCATCCTTCACTATTCCAATGGTGCTACGGGACCAGACCTGCACATAATATTTACCGTTTCAGCCAGACATGTTTTTCACACTAGGAGCAGTTTTTATTGCCTAATTTGACATTTGATATAAGAACTTCACCTTTCCCTGTCCTTCCGTTCTCCTTTCCTTCCCCTCCCATCCACTCCCTTCCATTCCATTTCGTACCGGTACATTGCCCTACCCAACCAGCTCAACTCAGTTCTTTCCCCTCTCTTCTCTTTCCTTCGTGTTCCTTTCTATATCTTGTCGTCCCTTTTTTTCTTTTGTTATCTCTCCCCTTCCCTTAGTTTCCTTTTTTATCTCTCCCCTTCCCTTAGTTTCCTTTTTTATCTCTCCCCTTCCCTTAGTTTCCTTTTTTATCTCTCCCCTTCCCTTAGTTTCCTTTCCTTTCTCTTCTCGTCTTTTCCATTCCATATTCTCTGCAGCCCCCTGGACATTGATGCTCGTTTTCCTGTGGGCCTGAGGCCCAACTGCCCTCCTGCATGTCACACACGTTCTCGTGCCATTATCTTGGCACTGATACCCACCTTCCATACTGGATACAGAATACGACAGTCTCATTCAGGACCGGTGTAGTGGCATTGGGGTGTTTTTATAACATGTCAGTGGGTACTGTGGAAGGTCAGTAAAGACCTTTAACGGAATCAAATCATCAAACTGTTCCCTGCCCTTGCTGAGAATCGAACTCGCTTCCTTTCGAACAGCAGACCACTTGACCAAACCCATTCCAACCCATTCCCTTCCTTTTGTTTTCCTTCCCATCCTAACTTAATTTAACCCAACCCATACCCTTCCTTTTGTCTTCCTTCCCATCCCCACCGTAACCCAACCCATTCCTTTCCATTTGTCTTCTTTCTCATCCCCACCCGAACCCAACCCATTCCCTTCCTTTTGTGTTCCATCCCATCTCTCCCTGTCCCACTCCACCTCAACCCAACCCATCCCATTCCCTTCATTCCCATCCTGTTTTTCCCATCCACACTTCAACCCAACCCATCCCATTCCCTTCCTTTTGTCTTCCTTCCCATCCCCACCCCAACCCAACCCATTCCCTTCCTTTTGTGTTCCATCCCATCTCTCCCCCTGCCTTCCCCACCCCAATCCCGATATAACCAGAACATTACCCCTGCAGTCCGTCAGGCGTGTTTTTCACCGAGGGGGAGTTTTTATCACCTATTTTGACATACGTTCGATATAAGAACTGGTTTCTACCGTACACACACACACACACACGCACATTTATACACGTACATACAGACGGTCACATGCAAATATACGTACTAATTTATGGACACCTTACATTTGCCCGCACACACACACACACACACACACACACACACACACACACACACACACACACACACACACACACACACACACACACACACACACACCGCTCAGTACCAGAAGTTGCCCTAAACTTAGAATAAAATCGTCTGGGGTTAGCAGGAAGCATAAAATACATCGTGGTAGGAATTCGGATGAACCTTTGTCACCGCCCAGCACTTGTGTTGCAGGGAGTCTCGTGCTACACATGAGGGAGACATGCTGAGGCCTTCTTTCTCCTTTGATGTATGTCCCGATTTCAAAACTTTTCCTGTGATCCTCCCATCCCATGCTCATGTTGAAGATTTGATTGTAAGAACGTCTTTTTTTTTTTTTTTTTATGTTCTTGGTTTTACTACTACTACGAATTTTGCTACTACTACTACTACTATAATAATAATAATAATTATTATTATTATTATTAGTCCCTTCGCTTAGTCTCCCCATAGGAAACAGGTAACACATAAGAAACTACTATGTTACTGAGAACTGCCGATAAAGATAATGAACACATACAAACACTTCTCAAACAGAAGCTGTCATTTTGCGTGTGTGATTATATATATATATATATCATCATCATCATCAGCCGTTTGAGTATCCACTGCAGGATCGGCCTATCCCGACCGAAGTCGGGACGATACAGCCAATGTTTCTCTACCAAGTGGTTTAGGCTGTGTGGCAGAGATTGTATGTAGGGTGAGAAGTGCTTGTAAGTGTAATTGTAGTGTTGGAGTGGCTTTGGATGTGTTTGTAGTCTGTGAAGCAAGTGTAATCCGCCCGCGCAAGCCGACTGGGTGCAAGCATACTTTACAGTAAGCGACACTGGTTCAACCACAGCACCCCCTGTGTCCGCCAATGCAGTACGTGACCGGGTGAACACTCCCAAAGGTTATTTCCCTGGCGGGGCGCGAACCCTGGCCCACCCGTGTACGAAACGCGCACTTTACCACTGTACCACAGAGGCTCTCTCTCTCTCTCTCTCTCTCTATATATATATATATATATATATATATGTTTGTGTGTGTGTGCGTGTGGAGGTCGTAGTACGGAGGGTGAAGTAGCGTTAAGGAAAACCGTTCTTGTGTAGACCAGTTATGTGTACAAAAACTGCGCTGACAGGGTAAATTTAGACCTAGACAACGGGGCGCAGGGTAGGTGTGGAGAGAGAGATTCATGTCAGTTGTATAATAATATAGCAACACATATATTAATGTGTTCGGCTCTGGGCTAGACTTCATAGTTTGTCCTGAGGTCCATCAGTTCTTCCTGCCAAACACCTTTACATGTCACCACTGTGGCACTAATGTCTACCGTTCATATTGGGTACACGCCATAGCTGCTCAACAAGGACTGGCGTAATAGTATCAGCGGAAGGGAGGGGGTGATGGTAGACATAGTGGTGGGTTTTGTGGAAGGTCAGTGATTTTTTTTTTTTTTTTTTTTAACGAAATCAAAATAATTTAAAGTTCCCTGTCCAAACTTGGGATGGAACTCACGTCATTTCGGATAGTAGGTCACATCTCCAACCACTCGACCACCACCTCCTGAAGTATAGGCAATTTTAGGTAAACTCCTGATATAGGCACAGAGTGAGATGTAGCTACTGTAAACACACACACACACACACACACACACACACACACACACACACACACACACACACACACACACACACACACACACACACACACACACACACACACACTCCCTCTCTCTCTCTCTCATCTTGTTTACCAGCAACCCCTCATGTCAAGTAGCCGCGATCCAAGTGCAAATGGCAAAGGGTGTGTGGCTGTGGACCTGCTCTATTAATACCCGCAGCACGACCCTGATGTACGTACACAGTAAACCCGGGTTGGCCTGTGTCCTTGGTCAAGGTTGTGGGCCAGGTGGGGTGGAATGGGGAGGGGAGTGGGGGAGTTTCTCTGGCTCCCTCTTTGACTTCCTGTATCTCTCGTCTGGGGTGGGGTACTTTCTCTCTGTGTCTGTCTTTACTTCCTCCCCTCTTTCTCAGCCTGTCTTGCTCTCTGTCTTTTTCTGGGAGGTGGGGGAAGGCGTGGGGTTAGTTTCTTTGGCTCCATCTTGTGACTTCCTCTTTCTCTCGTCCTCTCTGGAGCGGGGTACTTTCTCTTTGTCTGGATCTCTGTCTTTCTCTCTTCTGTCTCTTTACTGTGTCTGTATTTTCGTTTTTCCCTGAGTGTGAGGAAGAGATTGGTGAATGGATGGGTGGGTCTGAATCTCCATCTCTGACTTCCTCTTTGCCTCGTCTTGTGTTGGGTGGGGTACTGTGTGTGTGTGTGTGTGTATGTGTGTTCTTGCTGTTCCTGTTGCTTGCTCTTTCTTTCTTTGTGGGGTGGGGCACTTTCTGTCTCTGTATATCTGTGTCTGTTTATTCTCTTTCTTTGATGTTGGGTGTAATTTCTTTTTCTCTCTCTATATATATCTGTGTCTCTTGTATATTCTCTTTCTGTGTGGTTAGGGGTACTTTCTCGAGCTCGATCTCTGACTTCCTCTTTCCCTCGTCCTCGGTGGGATGGGGTACCTTCTCCCTGTCTTTCTGTCTGTGTCATCCCTCTTTCACTCTGTCTGTGTGTCTGTCTGTTTTGCTCTTCTTTTCTGTGGAGTACTCTAGTGTGGTTTATCTGTATCTGTCTGTCTGTTTCTTTGAGTTACTGTAGGCTTTCTCTTCCTCTCTTTTCTTTCTTTGTTTATCTATCAGTCTGTCTGTCTGTATGTGTATTTATCTGTCTTCACTTACTCACTCACCACTCACTCATTCACACACACACACACACACACACACACACACACACACACACACACACACACACACACACACACACACACACACACACACAGCCTCCCTTCCTAGTTAACCCTTTGGCCTTTCCTCCCTTCCTTCCTCCCTCTCTTCCGCCCTCGTTTCCTCTCTCTCTCTCTCTCTCTCTCTCTCTCTCTCTCTCTCTCTCTCTCTCTCTCTCTCATGTTCTTGTTGCTCATTCTCATTTCCTCCATTCTTTATTTTTTCTCTTCTTTCTCATTTCCATCATGCTTCGTCTCCCATTCATTTCCCATGTTCCTTCTCGCCTTAATTCCCTCACTTTCCCTCACGTCCAGCACCCGATTGGATACACAGATCACACAGACCTTTCCCTCCTTTCGGGGCGTGACGGCTTAACATCCTCCAATACGGCTGTTTATCGTGTGTTGTGGCTTTGATTTCACCCGACGGGACTGGGCCACTCTCACAGCCTGAAAACTAAGTCGTGGTGTAATGATAGTCCATGACCCGCAGTTAGGAATGGGTGTTAGGAATAGATCTTAGTTAGGAATGGGTGTTAGTTAGGAATGGGTGTTAGTTAGGAATGGGTGTTAGTTAGGAATGGGTGTTAGTTAGGAATGGGTCTTAGTTAGGAATGGGTGTTAGTTAGGAATGAGTCTTAGTTAGGAATGGGTGTTAGTTAGGAATGGGTGTTAGTTAGGAATGGGTGTTAGTTAGGAATGGGTGTTAGGTAGGAATGAGTGTTAGGTAGGAATGAGTCTTAGTTAGGAATGAGTCTTAGTTAGGAATGGGTGTTCGTTAGGAATTGGTGTTAGTTAGAAATGAGTCTTAGTTAGGAATGAGTCTTAGGAATGGGTGTTAGGAAATGATCTCCGGAATTGGTGTTAGTTAGGAATTAATCTTTGGAATCGGTGTTAGTTAGGAATGGGTGTTAGTTAGGAATTGATCTTTGGAATGGGTGTCAGTTAGGAATTAGTCTTAGGAATGGGTGTTAGTCAGGAATGGATTTTAGTTACGAAAGGGTGTTAGTTAGTAATGAGTCTTAGGAATGGATCTCCTTGGTTTCTAGTCAGTTCATACTCTAATCTGGCAGTACGTAGCCACCTAGTTGGAAGGGGTTAGGGATCTTTGTGAGGGTAGAATAAACACGCCATAATGTAGTTCAAGTATCAGACGATTTTATTCAACTTAGGACAACCCCCTAGCATTGAAGGCTTTATCCAACCCCTCCAGGTGAAAAAGTCTCGTGATCTGAAGAAAAAAATCGTCTGGAGAGAGCGAGAATTAAGTAGAACTGACGTCATCGGTCCGAATGGGGTTAAGGAAAGAAAATCATCATACCGTCTTAACTCCTTTACTACGGTTTTTCTCTAGCTTGTTATCTCCAGACGATTTTACTCAGCACGGGAGGGGTTTGATATTGCCTACTTTAACGTCTGCTTTTAGGGTGCTGCTGTCCAAAACTTAATAAAATCGTCTGGTACTAGCAAGAGTAAAGGGAGAATGGTCTGAGAGAGAGAGAGAGAGAGAGAGAGAGAGAGAGAGAGAGAGAGAAGGTGAAGGAGGAAAAAACAGAAGAGGAAGGTTAGGTGAAGGGATGACGCAAACACACACACACACACACACACACACACACACACACACACACACACACACACACACACACACACACACACAATTAGATAGAGAGAGAAAGGATAATAATAATAATAAGGAAGGAGAAGTCAAAGGGAAAAGAGGGAGGTTAGAAAGAAGGATAATGGAGAGAGAGAGAGAGAGAGAGAGAGAGAGAGAGAGAGAGAGAGAGAGAGAGAGAGAGAGAGACTGACACAAGGTAAGGAAGAGGAAGGAGGGAAGGTCGTGTTAAGGAGGGTATGTTTATGTATATGTGTATGTCAGACCTCCATACACAATTTCAGTGGAAGGTTGTATGTGTGAAAGTCTTAGGATGTAGCTACTGTGTGTGTGTGTGTGTGTGTGTGTGTGTGTGTGTGTGTGTGTGTGTGTGTGTGTGTGTGTGTGTTCCAGATGTTTGAATGGGTTTGTATTATATGTCTGAGTAACTTTGTTTTTGAATGTATAAATAGTTATGCTAACGCGTGTATGCAGGTTAGACTTATGTACGTATGTGTGTGTGTGTGTGTATGTATGTATGTACTCCTGTTTATGTATGTGAAATTTCATACTGAATGTTAAAAATTGTATAGACTGTATGTTTGTTTCTAATGTTTATGGACCTGGTATTGTCCCGTAGGCTACGAACTAGAGTTGATGTACTCGTGTGCTACCGGAACCCAAATCCCAGCGTACTGGAATGTGTACGGTATAATTATATAGACTGCATTATATAACTATGTAGCTTGTGCATAATTATAAATATGGGTTTTATAATGGGTGGTAGGGAGGCGTGTATAATGGACAGAAGTTTATAATAATGTATGTCAGTAATTTCCAGGATTAAGACCTTCAGTTTGATGGAGCTTTCGTTTTATTCTTGCCACATGTAACCGATTTTATACGCTGTAGGGAGACTTTCCGAACTAAATGGGTTAGGTGTTGTCGCCATTAACACCTTCACTGCAACACGTCTCCCTGAAGGTGAATAAAATTGTCTGGAATAAATCAGAATAAAAGTTACCGCACATCATCGTATTAAAAGTGTAAACCCTTGTCGTGGCTCTCTCGTTTATTTTATTCTTCTTACCTCCAGACTGTTTTCTTTGTTATAAGGCTGTGTCGTTGTGGTGGGTTAGAGGTAAATATAATCGTCTGGCGTTACCTAGGACATGGTTAACCCCTTGAAAGTCTTGCTGCTTCTAGACGATTTTCTTGAACTTAGGAAAGACACTTGTAATGAAGGGTACATTATTCTTCCTTTCTAACACTTCCAAAGTTAAATTAAAGCCTCCGAAAGCAGCAAGAATAAGGACCCCGGCCAGTACGGTTGTATTTGTATATATTGTAAGGGATACAGGAGGCTTCATTGCGACTCTTCCGTAGTCATATATCTTGCAGAATGTCTTGCACATTATTTATATAATTTTAATACCGACATGATTCACCTCAGTACCATACCGTTCACGATGATATTAAGAATAAAATGCAGAAGAAATCGGTTAGGAAAATGTGTTATGAAATCTCGAAATCCTCTTGTAATAAGATTTCTACCCCGACGCCGTTTGTCTGGTCATGTAGGTCGGGTCAAAGGTGAGAACAAGAACCCGCCATGTCATAAGGCCGCGGTATTGGCATAACGTACCTCATTGCCACCTGCATCATGTCTGGCACTGAGGTACGGGATGGCCGGGGTGGGGGTACTTATCCAACTTTTATCTCCGGCTTCATCATCGGACAATTTGCTTCGAAATATTAGCCGTATTGTTGCATAGGTTTCGTCTCGCCTCTTCGTTACTGACTAAATTATCCATACCGCACATTAACATTTTATGGCATGTTATTAATGTGTTTTTAAGTATCAGCCTATTTGCAGCAGTAACGTACAAGAGGTTACCGAGGTTTAGTGTGCAGAATAAACCACTAAGAAAAAGATCCTCGTATATCATGCAATATCCAAAACACACGCCAAGCGACCTTATGTACGATTTCGATATCTTTGTGGTCACAGGGTTGAAAGGGTTAAGAATTCTGCCTGGGTGCGGTGGGTAAGTAAACGGATCACCTGTTTCCGCCAGCCCCCCCCCCTCCCCCATTAAAGGGAGGGAGGGAGTGGTCGCCTTCAACACCCTTGCGTAACCATAGCAACGGCGCACCACCTCCGCCATGTTGAAATCTGCCCACCACCATACCATTCTTTATTCAGGACGGTTTCGATGCGAGTTTATTTAGCATGCTATGATCGCGTTTTCTCCGTTTATTTTACTCCATCTAACGGCAGACTGTGATGTTCAGGTGAGGGGACGGTGTAGGAGGAGGAGAGTATTTCATTTACCGTGTTAAAGTCACGTTTTCCCTGTTATTTTACTCCGTCCGCCAAACTATGATATTCAGGTGAGAGGGAGTCGTAGGAGGAAAAGAGAGAGTTAGTACTGTCACTGTTAACCCTCTCATGACGGGCACAACTCTTGATATTCTGTATTGACACCTTAAATGCCACGTTTATAACTTTGGCTTACTACTTCTAGAAAATTAAATTCAAGGGACACATCGTAATGAAAGGGTTAGATCGTCTCTCTTAAACCCTTTATTTACGCGTGTATTCTCGTCGGTTAAGGAAGCTCCCTAACACCTTTTCCTAGACGACTTATTTTGCTTATTACACCTTATTGTCCTATTCTGTGTCAGGTTACATATATCCTTCCATCGTCATACTCTGCACAGATAACGTACAAAAGGATTTTAGCCAGCAGTATCCAAAAATAAATCGACAAGGAAGAGGTGTTGGAGAGCTGTTAACGTCGAGAATGTGAGCCTTAAACTGAGTAATTTCGCATGACATGGTTCAAAATATTAACACTGAGACCTCGCGAAGTTTATATTGTCTGCGGATCTGAGTTGGAGAGATGGCAACGTGATGGCGGAGGACGCGGTGACATAAAGGGGAATTTGTTGTTTGTCTGTGGCTACCCTTTCCGGAATTAAGGCGTCTGGATATAGATAGATAAATAGCCAGCCAGAGGAGAGTAGATAAATCGTCCCCTAATGTATGAGGGTTAAAAAGGTGTCCCTGAACTGGTCCCACACAGCGATTTTTTTTTTTTTTCTGTTACCGTCAGACGATTTTATTCAGCCTGGAAAGTCATCATGGGATGGGTTGGGATTTATTTAGTTATTTTTCAGGATTATTAATATAGTATGGGGATTATTATATTTATTTGTTTATTAATTTTTGAGGATTATTTATTTGTTTATATTTTTGAGGATTATTGATTTGTTTATATATTTTTGAGGCTTATTTATTTGTTTATTAATTTTTGAGGCTTATTTATTTGTTTATATATTTTTGAGGATTATTGATTTGTTTATATATTTTTGAGGATTATTTATTTGTTTATATATTTTTGAGGATTATTGATTTGTTTATATATTTTTGAGGCTTATTTATTTGTTTATTAATTTTTGAGGCTTATTTATTTGTTTATATATTTTTGAGGATTATTTATTTGTTTATATTTTTGAGGATTATTTATTTGTTTATATATTTTTGAGGCTTATTTATTTGTCTATATATGTTTGAGGATTATTGATTTATTTGTTTATTAGTTTTTGAGGGTTATTTATTTGTTTATATATTTTTGAGGAGTTTATTTTATTAATTTATGAGGATAGTTTTTAAATTATTTGTTTATTTAATTTTTGAGGAAGTTGTATTGATTTGTTTGGTTTCATGGGCCCCCCCCCCCCCCCTTTTTTTTTTTTTTTTTTTTTTTTTTTTTTTTCCCCCTCAGTTTTGTCAGTGCTGGTTGAGTCTGGTGCTGGGATGTTGTGGCCTCACGCGGTTTTTTTGAGCGTGCTTTTTTGTGCGATGCCCGTGTTTTTTTTTTTTTTTTTTTAAATCATTATCTGGGTGTGCATCGTGTTTTTTTTTTTTTTTTTTTAATTCTTTGATTTTTGAAGCATATTCTTTTCGGGTGTGTTGTATATACCTTTTTAAGTTCGTCTGACTTTTTATGTTTTTAGCATACTCCTTTTCTGGTGTTGATTTTACAGTGCCGTGGGTTGTTCAGATGGAAGATATTATACCCCTTATAGTTGTTCAGATGAACGATATTATACCTTTATTGTTGTTCAGGTGGATGATATTATACCCTTATAGTTGTTCAGATGGAAGATATTATACCCTTATAGGTGATATCGTGCTTTTGGACAGGAAGGCCCTCATGTGGTGGCACAGGTATAATTAGGTAAGTCCACTGCCTAGCCGTACACACGCCCCTCAGTTCCCTCCCTTCCCCTGAGATGAGAATGGACTGCAGGAAAGAGGTAGTTTCAGCCTGCAGTCCATCGGGTTCACGTTGGGATTGCACGAACCTACTATGGAAATTGTGTTTATTATGATGAGGCAACATTTTCGGCCCGACTTTGACCACTCTTCACGCGTCATTTCTCCCCGCCTGCAGTGTGTGTGTGTGTGTGTGTGTGTGTGTTAAGGGCAGTGAAGTAGGGCGGTGTTGAGGAGAGTGTCGGCGTGTAGGCTGTCGGGGCAAGGTCAGGCACACAGCCAAGGATACAAACAGCAGGTGCAGCCAGGAACCATCCATGTTTCCCTGTTGCTTCACCGGGATACATTCGACCACAGTCTTTATAGTTTGTTTTATATATCCGGTGGGGTGAGAGTTCTGGTTCCGCTAGGTTATTTTATAGAGCATGTGTTCCCATGAAAACAGATGAGTAATATGCACACACTCTAGAGGACAGACACAGGAGGAGGAGGAGGGAGAGGTTGGTAGGTTATTTTATACCGCCTGCGTTCATATGAAAACAAATATAAATAACATACTGGATTATGATAAGATGTAATGTGCACAAAGCCTAGAGGACAGACACAGGATGAGGAGGGGAGAGAGAGGAGGAGGAGGAGGAAGAGCAAGAAGAAGGAGAGAAGGAGGAGGAGGAAGAAGAAGAAGAGGAGGAGGAGGAGGAAGAGCAAGGAATCACAGGGGACCGTCCTATCCCGGCACGCGAGACGGCCTAGTTTGTTTTCCTTACTAATTTGTTTTGAATATAACTCTCTATTCTTCTTCTGTAACAGCAATATCATTCCACTCTTTAATCACACAGTTACGAAACGCTCACGTAGTATTCTGAAAAGATCGTTTAAGTTAGATCCAGAGATTGTTATGATTGGGCATCGAAACTCATTGCTGACGCGTTATGTATCGTATTGAAGTATATAGATGTTTATGTTGCAGTACTACGCCATTTATGTCTTTCTGGTGTCAATATAGAATGAATAAATAAAAAAATGCGTCTCCTGAATAAATGTATGTAGCGTTAATCCAAGGAAAAAAGACATGTCGATGCGTATGTTGGCAGTGCTGTGCTAATTATGTTTATGATATCAATTTCGATGTCGTAATTTTAAAAAAATGCAGTCTCTTCTAATCTGAATAAAAGCGTCTAGCATTAACCAAAAGAAAAGAAATAATGTACGGTAGATGCTTTGGAATGTTTGTGATATCAGCATAGAATACGTTAAAAAAAAAAAAAAAAAAAAAAAAATGCTATCTCGTAATCTGAATAAAGGCGTCTGTCGTCAGCAAATAAAAAAGCATGTCATCGGAGTGAATGGGTCCTACTTAGATGATGTTTTTATTTTATTTTTGGTACTTTGAGAGGCTGTCATTAATTTTTTTTTTTTCTTAGGCTTTCATTGCTTAGGAGAGGTTCTTGACACTAGATAGATACCAAGTCCATTAACACCACCTCAGCGAAACACCTCTCCTAAGTGCAATAGCTAACATCGGCTGGAGCTAGGAGAGAGAGAGAGAGAGAGAGAGAGAGAGAGAGAGATGTCTGCGGATTGAAAGGGTTAAGTTGACGCCAGTACAGGCCTGCCATCCCTGTTGTTCTTAGCCTCTTCCCTACGAGAGGCCTATCTCCAATAAAATCGTCTGGAAATACCGAGAATAACAAAAAAGATGAATTCGAGAGGTTAATTTGATGAGCATAATAGCATCCGGAATTAACAAAATCATCATCATCATCGTCATCATCCAATCCTGTGTTACCCCAATAATAATAATAATAATAAATAAATAAATAAAACGTCAGCGGCTGTATTCGTAAGTTTAACGCCTTAAATCCGATGACGTATTATCTGCTGTATTCTTTCTATCTCCAGACGATTTTATTCAGCGTGGAAGCGATTTTTTCTTTTCACATCAAGGGTTAAATAAGTCTTCAGCAACGCCTTGTCTAATAGAGGTTCTTCCTGAGTTCAGTAAAATTGTGTGTAGCCAGTAAAGATAAATAAAAAAAACAGGTGACGTTAGGGGATGGGTTCAGGGGTTTAATCTGACGAGAATAGTTCGGGTCCCAGACAGTCACCTTGCTGGCCTGGGTTCGTGGTTATTGAGGAGGGTAAATAATTAAATACCCTGGCTTATTATTATTATTTTTTATTTATTATTATTTTTATTATTATTATTATTATTATTATTATTATTATTGTTATTATTTAGTTTATTGTTGGTACTCAGGCGATTTTAGTCATCTTGGGAGACTTCAGATTTGGGAGGTCAAAGAGCCTTAATTTACCCCTTCATTACAAGGAGTTTCCCCGAAGGTGAATAAAATCGTCTGAAGGTAACAATAATGAACCAGTAAAAGACAACACTGGATTGAGAAAAAAAAAAAAAAAAAACAGCAGCGGTAGTGGTGATGGTGGTAGTAGTAGTAGTAGTAGTGGTGGTAGTAGTAGTTGCAATCCCAGGGTCACCTGAGCATAAACCCCGTGGACAGTAGGCCGAAGCTGCCCTATTTCTGCAGTCCACCATCCTCTTTTCGGGGAATAGGGAGAAAATGATGAGGGACGTACCTGTGTGTATGCCCGGACAGATCCACAACCCAGTTAAATCGATGCCACCATACGAAAGCATCACACTCTGGCCTTTGGTTCCTTCTTCCATGCATAACACACACACACACACACACACACACACACACACACACACACCAAGACCCTTCGTAAATGTGGACCTGGTTCGCCTCCACTGCGCGGCGTCCCGACCTCTGCCCGCGGCCTTGACTTAGGCTCCGCTGGAATGTCAAGCCACACCCCTTCTTGGTTCTTACATACTCTTGCCATCAGGTCCCGCTCGTAACTCAAATTTATTTATATGGGAAGAAAAGACATGGGCAGATTTAAATTGTCCGTTAGTTTTTTTCTTTTCCTGTTTTCCTTTTTTGTCTTTAATTTCCTTTGTGTCTGTTTCTTGTTCTTTTTTTTTTTTTCCAGCAAGCGATATGGAAAAAACACTCATTGTCTCCAGCAGAAAACAAAATAATGGTTGGGACAGAGATGTGATGGTATGTTTGTGAATTTTAAGATCTGGGCCTAGAACCAGATCCATTACGAAACTGAAAATTATTAGCGTAGGAGGAGTAAGACGTTAGTGGATTGTGCAGTTTCCTCTCCTGTAAAAACCATTAATGCACGACAATTTCCCGCCAAGATTTGTTACTGGATGACGGACAAGAGCAGGAGAGTGCAGGAGTCACGTGTCTGTGGTTTTTCCTGTAAACATCAGCCCCTTCAGCCCGATGACGCACTTTTAATTTATGCTTCCTTCAGACAATTTACTTCAGCCTCAGGGAGACTTAGCAAAGAGTTTAGGGTGGTATTCTCGTCAGTTGGGGAAGCTGCCTAACACCTTTCCCTCCGCGATTTATTTTTTATTACGCCTTATTGTCTTGTTACATAAATCCTTCCAGTATTGTCAAACTTTGCATAAATAACGTACAAAAGGATATTGACTAGCCATATCCAAAAAATGAATAGCTAAGGAAAAGGTGTTAGAGAGCTTCCCCAACTAGAATGAGCATTTTCGTTTCAGTACTAGAGATATGTCCCAAGATGTCCTGTGTCGAAGAAATGTCAAGAGGAAGCATTACTAAGAGTTTAAAATACGTCGTGGGACTGAAGGGTAAAAGTCAAAGTTACGACAGGGATGTATATAATAATTTGTGAATGGGAAACCTGGCATCACCTCGCCGCGTCCCTACCTCCTCTGGCGACCTTGACTTGGGCTCGCTTGGAATGTCAACCCCCCCCCCCTCCCTGCCCTGGATGTTGCGTGATGGCAGGGAAGGGAGTGTACAGTGACAGGCAAGACTTGGGTAATATTATCTAACCCAGTAACTCAGACATTGTGCCTTATTCTTGTGTGTTAAGTGCGTATGGATCGTAGTTAGATTTACTTACGCTCAGATCTCTCGTAGGAGCTTGTGTGTTTTTACTGTAATTTATACTATTAAACCTTGCATGGTTGGGATAACTAGTATTCTTCAACTTACTCCAGACGGTTTTATGGAGCTGTGAATGACTTCCTGCCGTTAATAGGCTGGATCAGTACCACTAAGAATAAGGATTGAGACAACTCTGGTTGTCTATTCCAAGTAAAGCCAGACGGCTTTATTTAGCTGAGTCATAGCAGCCCGAGTGTTAATGTGCAAAATAAATAGTTGAGGAAGAAGTGTTAGTGCATCCTAAGGGAAGACTTTATACCCACCAATTGAGGTAATGTTTATTTGCGCTATTTACGTCACTGAAAGTTACACAAAGGAGGAGGAGGCTTAGGCTAATCCCCATCGACCGCACAAGACATATTTAAGGCGGGACAGTATTTGAACGAGATAGATCTGATCCAAAGTCTAAATAGAATACTGTACCCATTAGACCTTTGGATTTGATATAACCAACATTAAGCAACCATTTAATACCTTTATGCAGTTAGTGCCAGAGATATTTTCAGAGCCAAATAAAAATGTATCGTTAGCTAAGAAAAGAATGAAAATATAGATCGTGAGGCTGGAAGTGCGAAGCTGACGAGAAAGCAAGGGTACCGGTAAAGTCAAGGCCAGTTGGTGTGCCCTGGAGGTTAGGGTATAGGGGAGCGGAGGAGGAAGGGCCGCACAACACCCCCTCCCGCCCTCCGCCCACCAAACTAGGTCTCCGTAATTGTTCATCCATTCTTCTCTTTCCTCTCCTCTCCTCTTCCACAACAGACCATCCATCCATCTTACTTCCCGCCTCCCTCCACCACCACTTCCTTCCTCGGTCTTTTATTGCCTAGTAGCTCTCTCTCTCTCTCTCTCTCTCTCTCTCTCTCTCTCTCTCTCTCTCTCTCTCTCTCTCTCTCTCTCTCTCTCTCTCTCTCTCTCTCTCTCTCTCTCTCATTTTTCCGTCTTTTTTTTTTTTTATTGGCAAAGATATATTTACTATTTCTTGACGTATATCTGCTTCATTACCTGTTAAAATTTACGCAACTTTAAAAAATGCGTTTTCGTTATTGAGGTGAAAAGTAAGACCGCTGCTATTAGCCTGTTACTATTAATACTACTGCTACTGCTAGTACCACCACCACTACTACTACTACTAATCATCATAATCATCATAATCCGGACCTCCTTACCCACCCTAGGGCAGGTTGAGGTGTAACAACGTCCAGACAGCCCAAGTTTGCCCACTCCAGTGGGCCACGCATCCATTCACTCATCATTCAAGCCCCCGGAATCCTGGCTCTGTCTCATACACCAAAAACTTTCACCACATTCTGTTGCTTGACATAAACGTATCCGATAGTCAGTAATAATAATAATAATAATAATAATAATAATGGTTGAATAATAATAATAATAGTAATAATAATAATGTTGACGACAGAAATAATTGATTGAATAAAATTCATCATCTTGACCCTTTTCCTCCTACCTAAGGATGGGTGAGGACCGTAAAAAGAATAATGTGGATAAACTACCGTAGATAACAGTGGACTAAAACCAGATATTCTGCCACTGATTCACCAGTTAACGTTTGGGTGAAAGCTAGGGTAAATTAATGTACAGTAAACTGGAGATATTGTTACGTGTGCCTTTCCCTACAGGTATTACTGCGCCCCTTTCTCTCTCTCAATATATATACTCGGTTGGCTATATATATTCTTTTGATGATTTCTTGGTGGACGACTTATCTGTTTATTTATTTATTTTATGCAAGGAAGAAGGAACCAAAGGCCAGTCGCCATACTGTTGTACTGAGGTTCAGAAACTCATTAAACTCGACCTACTGTACACCTGCCTGCGGGTTGAGTTACCTATTTTTACAGTAGGTAACACCGGGCGATTTTACTGGCCACTAAATAAACTCCCAAGGCCTTAGACTGCAACTTAATATTTTGATACCGATAAATGAACAAGTACAGTATATATAGAACAAAATTCCCAGTAAATCTAACCTATAATTATTAAAGGGAAGAATTATATTAAAAAAAAAAAAGTTAGCAAAATGAGGACGTAATAGTAAATTAATAAAAATGTATTCGTGGCAGATGAAATATATACTTAAAAAAAAAAAAAAAAAAGTGGGATTGGTTTAGGCCCAGCCCGGATCTGGTGTAATTCAGGAGCAAAAAGGGACATCTCTTATGGAAGTTTTTATTATTATTAGTATTAGTATTATTATTAGTATTAGTATTATTATGCCGTATTCCTTTTATAGTTTTGAAATGATAAAAATACTGAATCAGGTAAATCTCTCTGCTTCCAGGTACCACTACCACCACTATCATCATCAGTACTGTCCTCATCCTCATTATCATCATCAGTACCGTCGTCGTCGTCATCATCATCATCATCATCATATTGTTATTATTATTATTATTATTATTATTTTTATTATTCAAGCTCAGCATCAGTGGCTGGCTGTGAAAGAATGCACAGCGACCGTGACCTGCGGAAAGTATGCGGGAGACGGAGAAATAACATGCCTTGACGATCTGAGAGAGAGAGAGAGAGTGAGAGAGAGAGAGAGAGAGAGAGAGAGAGAGATTGGAGGGGGGGGGGGGCAGTGGAGCAGTTATTCTCAGCTAAGGGATCCCCAGCAGGAAGTTCAGGTGTCCATAGAGGGTTTTAAATATTGAACTTCCCCAAACAATCTATCTTCATCTGTAGTATCTGTCTACCTGTCTATCTATCTGTCTGTCAGTAACACTATAGCCAAAACCTCTTAATCACTGAGGGGGTGGAGGGTGGCTACAAACAAATCGCCCTCAGAGTCTGCCCTTCCACCACTCATCACCATCATTCATAAGCCTCACCACGTCATCCTCGGTCTTCCTCTCCTCCTCTTCAGCTCACATTACCCCTAATTAACCCTTTCCCTACCATGCACACACCCGGACATGTTGTTATAGCTAAATCCAGACGTTAGTTCAGGTGAGAAAAATTAAAATATAGCAAAAATTAATCCAGACAGTTTAAAATTCATCCGCTTCTGGAATTTTCCTTAGTTAGAAAAGAAAAGAAAAGAAAGGAGGCCGCCTTGTGGTACCCTGCGTAAAATAGCTTAACCCTTTCAGTACGATGGTATAATTAATTCTTCCTCTTCCTATATTATTCTCTCACAGAAGCTGTTTAATGAAGGCTGAATCGAATCCCTTCCAGCTGTTTAAAAAAAATAAATAAAATGTTACAATGCTAAAAAGAAAAGGCGTCATCGTACTGAAGGGTTAATTTGTCCCTAAAACGCAAAGGAATTCAAAAAGGTTAATTATGCCTCTAATGACTGTAATTGTTCCATCGTTTTTGTACGTTAATTACTGTATATGGGGGAAAGTGAAGGGGATGCCTGATTGTTGGGGTTCCGAAAGGGGAGTGGTAAATATTGAAGAGAGAGAGAGAGAGAGAGAGAGAGAGAGAGAGAGAGAGAGAGAGAGAGAGAGAGAGAGAAGGCCTGAAAGTTGTGATGGTAAAAGAAAAATTAATGAGACGAACTTGAGAGAGGAGGGGGGGGGGATGCCTGCAAGTTGAGATAGTAAAAGGAATAATAATGTGTGTGTGTGTGTGTGTGTGTGTGTGTGTGTGAGAGAGAGAGAGAGAGAGAGAGATACACGATGGCTAGTGGTTTTTGGAGACATTTTCTGCACCCTGCTTTTTGAAGACGAATGGCGGTTGGGGGACGCCAAGGAGAAAACGGTCGTAACGGTTTCTTTCACGTTTTTAAATTTGTCTTTTTCTTCATTTTAAAATTATTATGTTTGCTTTTTTTTCTGCTGTTTATTTTGTTTTATTTTTGTGGTCATAGTTTTTTTTTTCTCTCTCTTCCTATCTTGTTTCTGTGACTGTCTTCTTGTTCGTTTTTGTTTTTCTTTTTTTTCTTTGGTTTTCTTCTGTAAGTTTTCCTTTTTTTCTTTTATATTTTATTTTTATTTATTTTATTTTATTGTATTGTTATCATTTTTTTTTTTGCATATTTCATTTTCACATTTTTCACCGTCTCGTACATTTACCGCTTTCTTTCTGACGTGGCTGTGCTTTTTTCTGTCGATTTTTTTCTTTCATTCCCTTTCCTATTTTTCCATTCATTTCTTCGCTTTATGTAACACTTCCCCGTAGATAACATTGGCCATATTCCCATTTATTCTCGTCTGTTTTGCATTTTTTTTCCCCATTTTATTGTTTTTCCTGATAGTGGAAATCTAGACGAGAAAAATAGCAGTGGTTTCGGATCCAAGCAGGAAGATATCAAACTGCTGGAGACCCGAAATAAGGAAGTGACTGAGGCGCTTAAAGATACGAGTGCATGGAGGGTGGTGAGAGCCTGGCTAGTTGCAGGAAATCTGGAACAAGAAAATGCCGAAAATTTATACGTGTAATTTGCCAGAATCCTGGAAATCTGGAACGGGAAATTGCTGCAAGTTTAATGTGCGAAAGTGCTGGAAATCTGGAACGAGAAATTGGTGGAAGTTTTGGAAATGTAAGATAATTTTGCTACAGATTGGACATTAAAAAAAAAGAAAGAAAGAAAAAAAGAGCTTAATGGCCACAGGCAGTACAAGACGCTGCAGGATACGGTGGTGGCGACAGTGGAAGTGGAACAAGAAAATGCTGGAAGTTTTGGAATGACCTTATTTAAAATGTAAAAAAAAAAATACTGGAAATCTGGAATATGAAGATGCTGGAACTCTGGAAGAAGATAATGTTCGAAGTTTGGACATTTTAAGATGGTAAGTTACTGGAAATATGGAAGAAATTGAGGGAAACAGGATACGGAAGTGCTGGAAATATGGAAGAAAATGAGGGAAACATGGTACAACGGTGCTGGAAATATAAAAGAAAATATGGTACAAAAGTGCTGGAAATGTGGAAGAAAATGAGGGAGATGTGATACAGAATTGCTGGAAATATGGAAGAAAATGGGGGAAATATGGTACAAAAGTGCTGGAAATATGGAAGAAAATATGGTACAAAAGTGTTGGAAATGTAGAAGAAAATATGGTACAAAAGTGCTTGAAATATGGTACAAAAGTGCTGGAAATATGGAAAAAAATATGGTACAAAAGTCCTGGAAATATGGAAGAAAATATGGTATAAAAGTCCTGGAAATATGGAAGAAAGTGCTGGAAATTTTGAAAGTGTTATGGAAGCCTGGAAATTTTACCAAGAAGTGCTGGAGGTTGGTGGTGGGCTGTGGTGGAGCCGTGGATTGTGGAGAGCTTTTGAGTGTCATTTGTAAAAAAATGTTGGGAGCTTATTCAACCAGTGGACATCTATTCTCTCTCTCTCTCTCTCTCTCTCTCTTTCGCCAGTGTCTTTAGTTTCGTTTAATTGAAGAGAAATTTGTCGTATCAGGCGTTCAAAGAAGGCGCCATCACCTCTCCAGGGAGAAGTTTTCCAAGACTGAATAAAAATGCTTGAAAGTAACAAGAATTAAAGAAATACGTCATTGGGTTGATGGTGTTAAGATTATGTTGGATTGGAAAGAAAAGTTTAGTGTAACAGTGTTGGTTTCAAAAAATGATCGAACGTAAAATATTTTTTAAAAAAGCTGAGAGCATCGAATTTGATTTTAAAAACTGCATCGACATAATAATTTTAACTAAAGCCTAAAAAGTTTGATGTGAGAGTGATTGAGATTGTGGAATTTTAAACTTATATAAAGGAGGGATGACAGGAATTTTTGTTTCTGGGTAGATTAAACTTAAAATTGAATTTTCTGTATGCAAAGAATATTGCAGTTCGAAAGTATTTGGGATTGGGAAATGTTAAATTTGTCAGGAATTATTGAAAATGTAATGTTTGTGTCGCAAAAAACAAATACAAAAAACAGTACTTGGAATATGAAAGTGATTAGGTTTGTAAATTCAGGAGTAAGGAAATATGATGATCTAGTGAAGTGGTTAATGAAGACTTAGTACCGTAACCCATTAGTACGTGAGGATTGTCAAAAGCTGAGTGATGTCGTATGGTAGTAACTTGAATGAAATAGAAAGCCATGTCACTCAATGTGCTAATACGGTGAAAGTTGTAAATTTGTGTGTTGCCAGTGTTGGAAACTTGGGGAAGTAGGTAGTTAAATCCCAAGCTGCAGTTTCATGTATTTTATTAACCAGTGTATCATTATCTTGTTCTTTGTCTAAGGTGTCTGTCTGTTTATCTTTCTGTCTTTAGTCTGTCTGTCTATTTTTTTTTTGTCTGTGTGTCTGTCAGTTTTTATCAGTGAATATGTTTAGGATGTATATTTATCGCTGGTTTAGAGAAATAATCTTTTAATTTTGGGGTTCTTCATCTCCGGAGTGTACTTTTTTTGGTTCTTCATCATTTCTAGAGTGTACTGTGCACTGTGTTGTGACTAAGGTGGTGTGATGTTATTCAGCGTAGGAGAGGCGAGAGGTGAAGGTGATTGAGACTCCGGCCATGATAGCCATATCCGGACAAACTGGTGATGGGAGGGGTAACAAGGTGCTACTCCCCCCCCCCCACTTTCAGCCTGCCCTTCCCCACTTCCCTCTTCCCCTCCCCCTTCCTCTCCCCCAGTTCACAACACCCTTCCTCTACCCCTTTTTCATATCCCCTGCCCCCTCCCTCCTTTCCTTGAACTTCCCCCGATCCTTTCCCCCTCCTCTCTACTCTCTACCTCTCTCCCGTTTCCACTTCCCCCACCCCCCCTTAATCCCCCAACTTCCCCCACTCCTATCCCTCTTTTCTATCTCCTACCCCTTTCTTTTCTATTTTCCTTCATTCTTCCCGTGCTTCCCAGTCCCCTTACCCTTTCCCCTACCCTCTACCCGTCCACCTCCTCGTCCTTCTCACCTCTCATCTTCTCCTCTCCCCCTTTCCTTCTATTTCTCACTCCGCTTTCCCATTCACTTTCTCCTTTCCTTTCCCCTTCCCCCTCTCCCTCCCCACTCCCTCTTCCCACTCCACACTCCCTTTTCCCATCCCCTCCTTTTTTTATGTTTCACTCCCCTTCACCCATCCCCTTCTTCCTCCTCTGTTTCCCCCTCCCAGTACCCCTTCATCTACCCCTCCTTTCCCCATCTCTTCTCCCTCTTTCCCCCTACATCCCACCCCCCTAACTCTCTCCCCATCCATCTACACCTTCCCCACTCTCCCCCCCTTCCCTCTCTCTCCTCGTTCCAGCCTCAGCGGATCCCTTTGACTACTAATTCCTCCTCTGACGTCACTGGATCACCTGGGATGGGGAGGGGGAGAGGAAGGGGTAGGGGTGCAGGAGTTACGTGTAGGGGGTGAGTAAAATGCTGCTCCTGTCTTTATATAGCCCTGTCAGTCCATGTAGGAAGGGTTGTGCAAGGCGAAGGATACAACACGTACATACATACATACATACATACATACAGACGAGGTGGTGGTGGTGGTGGAGGGAGGGAGGTGGGAAAGGTGTATGGCTATAATTAACCTGTACCATACACCTGTACTCTAACACTGTATTTCCTGTTCTCTCACTGTTCTTTCTTACTATATGACCCCGAAACATCACTGACTGCTAAACACACACACACACACACACACACACACACACACACACACACACACACACACACACACACACACACACACACACACACACACACACACACACACATTCTCTCTCTCTCTCTCTCTCTCTTACCACCACACTATCTGACTACCTTCCTTAATCAGAGGGATCACGATGTCGATAAAACAGCGTTGTGATAGCCAGAATAAAATACAAAGCACGTCCTGGGGCTGAAGGGGCTAAGGGCAAGGTGGTGGAGCTTACTGAGGGAGGGAGAGTTGTTGCTGAGTAGGGAGAGATGCCACACAACCATAATAAGTCTATACTGTGTGGGGTTGTAGATGAAATGAAACTGACCCTATGTAGCGTGGTGGATGGGCACGCTTTGGTACACTGGAGACTCGATTTTTTGTAATAGTAACCAAGAAGATTCATTCGTAGGTCATAAAGCTCATCGAATTTCATGCATCCCCAAAATACTAAACAAATTAAGGAGTAGGTCAGTTTTCTCAGGCGGAAATAAACCCACTTGAGTGTTTGAGGGAAAGGACGAGTGGTTGTTACTGAGCAGGAAGAGAGAGAGAGAAAAAGGAAGTGTTATTGCCAAGGCCACACCTCACAGGCTGCATCGTCAGACAGGTAACAGTAACAGAAATAGTACACCTAATTGTTATTCCGGCCACCTGTGCTACCTGCAGGAATTTTGCCAACAGGTGGTTAATATTCTGCACAGAGAAGAGTATCATTGACAGCGCCGATCTTTGGACATACACCATATTTTTTACGGGAATTTTGGGCACACGTGATGAGGGCAGCACGTGAGGTCCTTGTCAATCGTTGTTGTCTATACTCAGTCGTTCGTGATCGTTTGAGCTACGTTCATTTGGCAGACGGACGATTGACAGTTTGGACTTTTAGCCGAGATGACGTTTCGCCGATCGGACGTTGGCCTGAAACCTATCCACTATTTTTCATTTGAATGCCTATTTATTACGCTTAAACATAGCCTAAGCAGACATTATGCAGCGCAGTTGAAAAGCAGATTCTATTTTTAGTAACCCTAAGACCTTTGAAAGTTACCAAGCTAAAGTTTAAAAGAAAAAAAAAATCAGTTGTTTCTATGTAATTACGAACTACGAGCAGTGATTCTAAGCAGGCTGTATTCTCCTACTTCATAATTATATTTCTTCACAGTGGAACAGCCAGGCGTTCATGCATTGTACTGTGTGTGTGTGTGTGTGTGTGTGCGCGTGTGTGTGCGTGTGTGTGTGTGTTTTAACATGTCATCTAGAATACTTACCTACATCCTTTATCAAATGCACAGTAAGTTAAGGGACATCCACGTGCTTCTGGTGTTTCTGATCGATATTCTTGGCGATAATGCTTGCTTGAAGGCTTTGAAGTGGCCTCGTAGTTGACTTGATGCTTCTTACTTCCCCGTCTCATGCTTTAATATTCATACCACCAATGTCACCCCATGGAAATCAACACCTTCGCTCACATGACCCTATTTTGGTATTCTTGTTACCACCAGACGATTATATTTACAGTTATATTGAGGAAGGACATTTAGTTGTGAAAGGGACAATGAAGGCTGTATTGAACCCCTCCTAGTTAGAGAAGGTGAGTGAAGTAGACGGGGTGAGTGATAAGATGCAAAAGAGTGTACCGGGGTGAGTGTATGATGATGTGTGTGTGTGTGTGTGTGCGTGTGCGCTTGCATGTCTGGTATTTTGTGCAGCATACGGGAAGCCATGCCTACTGAAGAGGGTAAGCACAGTCTCCTTGTACATCCTACTTTGACATCTTAGTACTTCTTACTTTCATGTACTTTTTACTTTGACTTCTTACCACTTTTTAATGTGACATCTTACTCCTTATAGTCTTGCTACCGCTGGGTGATTTTGTTTAGTTTGGGAAGAACCAAATCAGCTCATCTTGTATGGTATAAATATTGACAGATCATTATAATTGTTTCGTCTGTGCCATCTCAAATCAAGGACCTGCCTAATCTCTTCCTAACTGCTGATAATTGATATTCCTTCTATAAAGCCGTCTCAAGGTTAGCCATATATGCTTCTTTCACACCTGCCTAGATTCCTCCTTCCTGTTGTTGCTTGGTGTGGATGATTAATATTCGTTTATCAGTGCCATCTCTAGGTTATGTTTTTGTCTTCAGTGCCATCTCAAGGATTTGCATAAACTTGATATTCCATTCGTCAGTGTGTCAAGGAGGTATCTGATGTGGTTGGCAAAATGTTCTATATTCGTATCACCAATGCCATCTAAATAAAGCTAACTTATCTAGAAGGGTGCCAGGCCATGTAAAGTAGTGATTGCGGTAACGTAAAGATTTGATCAGTGCAGTACAGACATGAGGTAATAGTAACTGTAATACACTGTTACAGGATATTACACACTAGGACATGATAATTGTAATATAGATGATAAATCATTGGGTGTATTAGTAATAGAAAGTAAAGTAACAGGAGTCTCATACTGTGCTATTACTGTACAGTGGTCTATGTCATTTCATCGACCATCATAGAATACCCAGGATGGAGGGAAGGTTTTCAGGATAGAGAGGCGTCTTTCATGCACGGTGTATGAATAACCCATGTTGCTTAGATACAATAGACAATACATACCGGTACTGTATAATGGAAAAACTGAAAACGAAAAAAAAAAAAGTTACTAATTCAGTTAAAGTATGCATTTATGTTAAGCAATTTAATTTAGTTTACTTCGAGCTGTACTGTGTATGTACAGGTGTATGTAAACTGCTGGTATGGCTGAATTTTTCATAAATATGGTGATGATCTGACTAAATGTTATTAGCACATTACTAATTGCAAAGGAACTTAGGCTATGGTAACTATCCTTTTGAAATGATTACTGAAACTTGCATGCAAACGTAATAGTAATGTGATGTTAATATATGACACAGGCAAATTTAACTGTATTAATAACGGTAGTTGTAATAGCAATAACAGCAGTAGTAACGGTATTACAGATAATGATAAAATAAGCCCAGTGATTAGTTCATGGTTGATATTGTCATGAGGTGTGGCACGGCTGTGTATCCAACGCTTTTACTGCAAGAGGGGTACTGGAGAGGGACGCCTTCATGTAGTGGCACTGACATATCCGGGCGGCTCAACTGCTTGCTTATACAAACACCCCTTAGTTACTTCCCTAGCCCCGAAAGGAGAATGGTGGACTAGAGGAGGAGGAGGAGGGCAACTTGAGCCTGTAGTCTACTGGGTTCACTTTTCATATGAACCAGGGGCCACAAGAATAACCACATCTGCTAGAGGTGTTTTCCCACAGTTGTATAAAGCTGTCTGATGGTACGAACACTAAAATAAAAATCGTCATCGCATTAAGAGAATATAAGTATCAGGTCATCTCACAGATAATTTATTCTAACGCCAGACTGTTTGTTTATTATCATTACTACTACTACTACTACTACTACTACTACTACTACTACTACTATTACTGCTGCTGCTGCTATTCCTCTTCTTTCTCATCTTGTCTTCATCTTCTACTTCCTTTTTTCTTCGTCCTTTACTTCTTCATCATCATCATCATTATTATTATTTATTTATTTATTTATTTATTTTTTACAGGTAAGGAATGTCGTGTGCCCTGTTGAATCAAGACATAAAGACGCTGTTGAAGTTTAGGTCAGTCTTTACAGTCCTCGTGAGAGAAAGAGAGAGAGAGAGAGAGAGAGAGAGAGAGAGAGAGAGAGAGAGGCATACAGAAATTATTTTGCTATGTGTGTGTGTGTGTGAGAGAGAGAGAGAGAGAGAGAGAGAGAGAGAGAGAGAGAGAGACGTACAGAAGAATCATTTAAGTCTTGGGTGATTATTTCTAACATGTCGCAGAGCTCAAGGAAAACTCTTACACACGCCAAACGTCCAGTGTGTGTGTGTGTCTGGGATGAGAAGACATTTTCCTACCATGTTCACTAAGCCTAAGAACTTTCCTCTTGAATTTACCCTCGTCCGTGCGAGAGGTATTTCCTGAACCTGAAGGAGATGGTACGACGGCGTGAGAAGAAATGGGGTGATGGTGATGATAGTGATGACGTTGATGATGGTAATAATAATAATAATAATAATAATAATAATACATAATAGCGGTTGTGATAATAATAATAATAATGGTAAATAGTAATGATACCACTACAACTGCTACTACTACTACTACTACTACCACTACTACTAATAATAAGAATAATAGTAATAGTAATAATGATTATAATATTGCATGGAAGGAGCCTATTATGTGTACCATGTCTGATGAACCGCTTGAGTGCGATGACGTTTATGCTTCAGTCTTAGTAACCTTAGGCGATATTATTCACCTTTCGGGAGTGGTGTGGTAGTGAAGGGGTGGGTGAAGGATGTCTGCACCCCATCTCGGCGGTGTGAAAGAGCTCCCAAGCTGAACAAAAGCATCTTGAGGGTGGAGGAAGAAAAATGAGCATCTTTATCACAGTGAAGATACTAACTCCATTTTTGTCTCGTTTTTCTTATTTTTCCTATGCCAGCTCTTCCATTTTTTGTTATCCTTATTATTTTTTTTTTCACTTTTATTTTGCTTCAGACGAATTAGTTCAGGTGAAGAGACTGAACTTGAGGGTATAGAGACAGCCTCGCCTTTATTATTCCTGTCACTAGCTACCTGTATGCTTTCTGCTCTCCTAGGCTGAAGAAATTCGCACGGTCGCAGCGAGAATAAAATAAAAAAGGAGGTTAAAAAGAAGAAGAAAAAAAAAAACAGAAAAGGTGTTACCAGGTATTCTCCGCGTTTCGTGCACCTAATTGCCAACCCGGACCGGTCTTCTTCCTCATTGCGTCTTTCTCCCCCAATATGACCTCAGCGTTCTCATACGCAGTATCGTCACATCTCTCTCTCTCTCTCTCTCTCTCTCTCTCTCTCTCTCTCTCTCTCTCTCTCTCTCTCTCTCTCTCTCTCTCTCTCCCCCTTCCTTTGCCTTCGTTTTGGAGTCACTTTGTTTTAATATTTTTAGATATTGATTATTTAAACCTTTATTTCTGTTTAATCCCTTCACTGCGAGAGATCCGCCATGTTCTCATTCTCTTTAGTACATCTTTGCAATTACCACACTATTTCATATATATATATATATATATATATATATATATATATATATATATATATATATATATATATATATCGTCAAACATGTCAGGATGAATGCTCCTTGATTTTGCATTTTATTTGCCTTTGGTTATGTATTTACGAAGTATGTTTGTTTTTCACGCGCATTGATCCTATTGTTTTAATCTCACATCCTGCGAACGATTTTGTGTGGGGACAGCCTTCCGTGTGACAGAGTTATTGAAAGCCAGGCTGACCCCTCCAGATGGAAATGTCTCGCCTCAGCTGATTAAATTACCCTTAGTATGGGAAGGATGTGTGTGTGTGTGTGTGTGTGTGTGTGTGTGTTATTTAACCCCATCATTCAGGTGGCGTATTTTGTAGCTTATCTCCAGACGATTTTCATGGCCTTAGGAGAACAGGAGGGTTAGACACAGTCGTCCTTAATCCCGTCACTGTCAGAGGCCCGTATTCCCGTAGGTTGAGGAAGCTCCCTAACACCTTTTCCTAAGCGATTTATGTTGCTTGTTACACCTTTGCGTCCCGTTCTGTGTTACATAAATCGTTCCAGTAGTGCCGTTCTCTCCATAAATAACGTACAAAAGGCATATCAGAAAAATAAATCGCTAAGGAAGAGGTGTTGGGGAGCTTCCTTAACTGACGAGAATACGAGCCAAAGGATGTTCCTGAAGCGAAGAAAATCCTCTCTCTCTCTCTCTCTCTCTCTCTCTCTCTCTCTCTCTCTCTCTCTCAGTGTGACTGGTCTTCTTCCTCCTTTATCTTTTCCTTCTACCTATGACCTCCAGCCATTATAACGCAAGGTACCCAGGCATCTCAGACTGGAGGGGCCTTGGGTTTCCTGGCTGAGAGAGAGAGAAGGAGGGGGAGTGATAGAAAAAAAAATCGTATTGGACTTAATGGAGACAGCTTTCCTAAGTTGTCTCCAAAACTGAATAAAATCGTCTGGAGGCAACACAAATATAATAAAAATATACTTGTGCTCGCAGTGAAGATGATGATGATAATGATGAGGGTTGATTGATGACGATGAAGAAGATAATGATGATGATGATGATGAAGATAATGATGATGATGATGAAAAAGATAATAATGATGATGACTGATTGATTGATGACGATGAAGAAGAACCCTGTACAGAATTACGTAACATTTTAGTGTCATTCTTCTCACTACCAGACGATTTGATATGTCTTTGGAGTAAGTCTGGCACTAAAGGGGTTGATGACAGGTGTTCGTCCGACCCTTCCA